>NW_025999982.1:32567275-32592544 GCF_001458135.2 Marmota marmota marmota | reverse complement strand
AAAAAAAAAAAAAAAAAAAAAAAAAAAAGAAATCTTTTAGCACTAAAATCCACCTGGACTATGAGAAAAGGCACTTTGATATTAATTTGAATCTTTGGTGTTCTTTTGTGTCTCATGTTGGCCTAGCCATGCCTGAAGGCAGCTTTGGATTTGTTATCAGAGTGGTATGATATGCAGATGGCGTAGCTCTGCTACCAAAAATGTTTTAAAAACCCTTTAGCTGCCGATCAGTATTCTTCTAGCCACAACTGGTGGCCAATACACCTGCCCTTCGTGAAATTATTCACAGTGCTATTTTTAATATATTTGTTGTAATCTTTTGAATAGTGTTTTGTATTCAATTGAGTGCTTCCACAGATTTTCATATATCAAAGTTAAGAAGGGGTCACACTTCTCTTGCAAATGAGGAAATATAGAAGTTACAGCATTAAGAAAGATTGAAATGACTTGGCCAGTGTCCCAAATGCAAGGACCTAGACAACAGAAAAGGCTAATCATTTCAAATTCAGTGTTTTCCTGCTATAATGTGCTGTCTCCCTGGAGGATTGGTGGAGATACTGGGAGTCTTCAGGCTGTTTCATGATTTTTTGTTTTGCTTTACTCAGTACCAACTATACCAAGTAGTTTGTACACAGCTGAGTATTAATATTTTCCCAAAAGGCAGCAGGGTCTAGAACATGAGACTGCTCAGTCTGGTACCTAGAGAAGTTAAAAGAATGGTGGTATGGTTTCCTCAAAGCTCCTCCACTACTGCTGGGTATCATTTGGTACTAAATTTGCTAGTACAACTTTTTTCACAAAGAAGCATAAATCAATTCAGGTTAATGTAGAGAAGGATAAGATGTTGCTAAGAAATGTTCCTGGGAACTGGTCCTCACAACTTCAACTCTGGGAGGTTGCCTGACTTTACATTGTTACCTTAGTCATAAAAAGCAAAAGGGCTTCAGACTTTCAAAACAATGACTTGATAGCTTATAGAGTGCTTTCATAGCTGAGGTTTAAGTGCAGAGATTGTTAAACTACAGATTGAACAGTGATGACATTTTATATAACCAAATCACTGAAGGGGTTTTATACATTCTTTTTTGAGGCACTGGGGAGCGAATTTGGGGCCTCATGTGTGTGCCAAGCAAGTGAGCTACCACTTTTAGGATGCAGAGCATTCAGCCCCCTTTTTTCCCAAATACTAAAAACTAATTTCTCAAATGGCCTATATCTTCTGAACTAATTTCTAACCTCCTCTCCCCTCACCATTTTCAGATTGAAACAAATGATTATAAATTAGGTATTACTCATTTTCTATGTAATTGACTTTTATAACCAGTCTTCTTAATACAACACCAGTAGTGCTGAGTTTGATAAAAATACACAATGATGTTAACAGCAGGCAGGAAATGTGGATGATCTGGATCTCATACCCTAAGGATAATTAAGGTAGGTCCACAACTGTTCTAGTTGCACTGAGTTCAGAATATCAAAAGTGGCGTTATGATAATCTCTGTGAAACCCTTTATTAACCACAAACCAGGCTTCATATTTTATGGTAGATGTCCCATGGGTATACCTGTTTTGCACTGTAATGACTAATTTTCCTCTTGAGATGATAAAGCAGGTAATATTCCTATTAAACTTGGTAAACCAAAATATAACATAGTATTTGACATTTTTTTGATGTGACTAAAACCTCAGAAAAAAAAGAAAAGTACATCAATATTTTACTTTAATGTCATTTTTTTTTTTTTTAAACTTTTCACAAAGGATTTGCTGTAAGTCTTCAAGTCATCTTGTCTAATCCAAAAGCTGTATTTAAGCGTCGTGGGTCCCAGCCAGGGATGCAAGAATCTGACTTTCTAAAACAGATAACAACAGTGGAAGAACTGGAACCAAAAGCAAATAACTGCACCAAGGTACTCATTTCACTTGTGCTGCTTGGCATTGAGTATCAGCGCTGAGAATGTGGCTGCCCAAAATATTTTCCTCCCCTTTAGGTTCTTGTGTGGCACACTCGGACAGAGAAGGTTAATCTAGCCAACGAGCCCAAGTACCACCTGGACACAGTGAAAATTGAGGTGTAAGATGAAGCAAAAACTGGCACAATCAACCTGGCCAGTGATGTGGAAGAGGATGACTGGTGTTTAGGATGCAGAGCATTCAGGTATTGTTTATTTTACTTCAGTACAACGGCCTTTATTGTCATCTGATGGACATCTGTCTAAACAGAGCTTGTCAGTTAATGTAACTAATTTGATGGTACAAAATTTTTGTTTTGTCTTCATTTTTTCTGCATGTTTTCTCTCCAACTTAACTGGAGAATTTTTGTACAGTACAGCTAATGATGCAAAATACCAATCTCAATATCTTATTTAATTTTTCTGTCCCCCCCCTCATTTGGCCTGATAATTGGTAGAACTGAATAGGTGTAATACTTGCCCTGACAAGTATTTTGTCAATTGAACATTACCAATTCCTAACTTCACATGAAGTAAATTTTGGAAGGCTTGTGGCAGTATTCATTATAGGAGGAAAAAAAAAAGTCCACAAATAAAAAGGTCTATGGATTTATCTGTTTAATATATAGGGAAATAACATTTTGTCAATACTAGGCACCATAAAATGTAAACACAATTACTGTCATAAACCTGGATATACCTTCAAGGATTAAAAGTGGCTTTTAGTTACCCTGTTTGCATATAGTGCAGAAAAAGGTCTTCATGTTAGCACTATGTACATAAGAAGAGATCCAAATTATAAGAGGCAGGTAAAATTCAAATTCTTTAAACATTCATTAAATTAAGTTTTATAGTAACATCCAGGTTTATCTTCCTTTCACTAACCACGTTCCCTGTTAAGCACATCATAACAGCACGGTGAAGTGAATGATGAAATAAAAGAATTTTGATACACTAGAAAACAGTGCTCAGTGATACATTTACATTCTATTTATATGATTAAACATTTGATCATACAGTACCTTCCTACAGGATTACTGGCTAATTTGGGGGTGGGGTTTATACTGTTAGAGGTATTACTAACATGATAACTACTTCCCTTATATGCAAACATTAGAGCTATAATTTTATTGAGTAAAACTGATTATGCAAGTTGACTGAGCAGCTTCTCAAATAATGTAGTTTTATGAGATCATGGGAAACATGAGCAAAGCTGCCCCTGACATAAAATGGTTCTTCAACCTGCTTTTCACCACATCAAATTTAATCAGTAACAGACCAACACGGTCAATCAGGTAATTCCTAATATGAACAAATGGGGGGAAAAGAAAAAAAAAATATGTACATGAATAAACAGGGGAACTAGATGCGTTTTAGCAAGGAATGTCAGGTGTTAATTCTGGATGAAACTTGTATTGCAGTTTTCATTTCCACAGTTGTGTGCTCAGAGTCTGACCCGATGAGCTTCCAGACCATCCTGCTGTTGTGTTGGGGGGCTGGCCAAAACCTGCTGCAGGGTTTGCACTATTGATACTCATGCCAGCCATTTGCTGATTCATCTGTGAAACACACAAAAGACTTAGTTTAAGAGGATTACTTCATTTTCAGTTCTTGCTTCTTTAGCCTCAGTTGGGTATTTTTTCATCAATGTGAAAATTAGTTAAAGCACTTAGGTGAAAGACTAACATATACATATTTCTTTACAGAAAGCAAATAGATACTTTGTTCCCTTGTTATTTTCTTCCACTTTTTAGTATTAATCTCAATCATTTTCATTCATTTTCTAGATCCAATTTCTTTTTTTTAAAATATTTTAATTTTTTAGTTGTAGTTGGACACAATACCTTTATTTTATTTATTGTTACATGGTGCTGAGGATTGAACCCAGGGCCTCACATGTGCTAGGCGAGTGCTCTACCACTGAGCTACAACCCCAGCCCTAGATTCAATTTCTTATTAACCCTAACTGAATGGGGAGAGAACAATCTTTGAATTTGCATATGGGATTATATTATAAAATGAGTCCATTACTCTTTATTTTGAGATACTATACTAAGAATATTTTACTTTATGAAATTTTCTTAGTTCTAAAATTATCCTATAAACCTAGCATGATGGCTATAATTCTCTATTAAAATCTTAAATGGGTCTTTATTCTTTATGAACTTTAATATTTAGAAAGTATATTTTTCCTCTTTGTTCTAACAACACTAACAGTTAAAATTTGCAGTATGAAATTTCTTCCAGATTGGAGTCAAGTATATTTATAAGCAAGCCTCTTAGCCCTATGGTTCTCTTACTATCAGGATTGGTGATAAGAGAAGGAAAGGCAAAATTTACCATCATGTACAGAGTGAATTTGAAACCTACGCTCAGGGTAAGATTGTATTCTATTTGCAATTTCTGAAAGACAAGAACAACTACGTTGCTGATCAGATATAAGTGTCTGAAGGGCAGGCAGATTACATTTTCATACCTACTGAAGGATATTTTAACCACTTTATCATTGGCCAATAAATTTCACTGACAGTGTGCTGGAGAACAGCATCGCCCTTTTGCACTATCTGAGAGTTAGGCCAACATTAACTCCTTATGGGTTAATCTGCACCTAAATCCGAGCTGAGTGTGTTAGCACTTTGGTCACATAAAGCTGTTACTGATATTTAGTACTTGAGATTCCTAGAAGGTAGAGACTTCTGTGAATCATGAGTGTAAATAAATAAATTGAAACATTCATATGATATACAATAATTCTGCTACAATCATTAGAATCAAGACTATTCCCTGAATGTTCTCAAGGTAAAATTCTGATCACTTAGAAACCAAGACCACCAAATGGGGAAGAGGAACATAAATCTAAGTCTAGGAGCTTTTGTCTATGGAGCTAAATTCAGAACAGAGTGCCTAAGATAGAAATGCTCTCTTGGCTCTAAACAAACTTAGGTAGAAAAAGAATTTTATAATATGAAGGAATGTCTGAGACAAGTACAGACTTTTCATACCTTATGGGAATTCTTGAGCCAGTGGATACACTTTAAATATAAAGTCATTACAGATCATATAAAAAGGAAATACAATTTTAGAAGGGTTACTGAACAAAAAAGTTTCTATAAATCCATGGGCAGTAGTCACAGGACTTGAAGACAGCTTTGATCCCTCATAAAATTGTGCTTTGATAGGTGAGAAAAATCCAGCCTCATATTGTGAAAGTTAAGCAAAAAAGATCCAAAAATTTGCCGGTATAATGGCATACACCTGTAATCCCAGTAGTTCAGGAGGCTGAGGTAGGAGGATCAAGAGTTCAAAGCTAGTCTAAGCAACTCGGCATCATCCTATCTCTAAATAAAATATTTTAACAGGGTTGGGGATGTGGCTCAGTAGTTAAGTAGTGCCCCTGGGTTCAATTCCCAGTACTAAATGAATAAATAACTGGTAAAGATAGGTTGGTCTAAGTAGACATCAAAAACATCCCACTAGGGAGCCATGAAAAGCCTGATGCTAACCTCAAAGGTGGCAGACAAGAAGTCTCTCATCATCCCTCAGATAAATTTCTAGCTATTATAAACAGACCAGGCATTTTTACCATGACAGTAGTGTTACAATCTGAAATGAAGAAAAAAGGAACCTAACAGTTCTTTACAAAATACTTTAAAAAATAGGGACAGTGACAAAGCATTTATCTCTCTGATGCAACTTTTGATCTTATATTATCCTTAGTCAATTTCCTTGATAGAGAGTAAATGACTCCTACCTGTGAGAGGCTCCACTGAGGCTGTTGAGCTTGTGGGAGTCCAAACTTACTCTGAGGTGCACCCATCTGTCCTACCATTCCTCCTTGGGGGGCAACAACATTTTGAGGAAGTGGCATCACACCAGTTTGTGCATTTCCCATAAACCCATTAGGCATGGGCATGCCCACCATCATGCCTGTACTCTGTCCCATCACATTTCCTAGAAGGCTGGGCGCTGCAGGCACAGGTACACCCATTGATGGAAAACCTTGAAATGCAGCCGGTGCTTGTGAGGTAAATGGTATATTTGTGGGTCCCATAAACACACCTGTAACACAAGAACCATGAAGAGAAAAATGAAAAACAGGGCCATTGTATATAGTTACACTCACCTTTATAGACACAGAAAAAGGATTACCATTTTCTGATATACCTACAGCAAAAATTTTCACTCTGATCTGGCTGTTTTTCCTCCTACGAACAGCCCAAACCTAAACATTTGGAGCTGTTTATTTCTAGAATAAGCAAATCAGTTATTAACCTGAGAAAATTTAATTAGAAAATAAAACTCTCAGGCAATAGCCACATTAAATACCTCCACTGTAAAGACCAAATTACTCAGCATGAGAGTATCTGCTTTCTCTGCTGACTTGCACCACATGTCTCCCAGTACCAAATAGGCAAATGAGAGTTGACTATATTTGGCTTTATAACGAAGTAGTTGGATTGTTATACAATTTCAGCCCATATGTGAAATGCAGCTCACTATTTAAGAGGAAATGGTCTAGACAGATTAAAACTGAATAAATTTTATGCTAGTTTTTCATTGTAATGACAAAACATTTCAAAGTTTTTGGAATCATGTAATAATTCAGACTGCTTATTGTTTACTTACAGTAGTACACAGTCATAAACTTCCTGTAAATAAAATTTCAATAATTCTTCAAAGATAATCCATGTCCTATAAACTTGTGAAAAAATATTAAGTGATACATGAACAGCTTGTTAATTCTAACTGAATAAAGTTTTGTGAATTCTGTACTTGCCTTTTAATCACTGCAACAAAAAAAAGCACCATAGGAAAATAGGGAAGAAATATAATAGAAGTAAAAAGGATGTACTTCTAGTAATGTCACTGTGATGCATTGAAAGCAGATTTCAAAATTTAATTACCAGGAGTGCTTTGCTGTTGAACTGTTCCTGTACCATACAGAGATAAGATGGAGTCTTTGGAGAGTTGCTTCTTTGCTACTTCTTCTGATTTTGTAGTTGGCTCAGTGAACAGATCCAGATCCCCAGATGTTACTGCAGACAGGGTGGCAGCTGCTGGTACAGAGGACGTCCCCTGAGATAAACACCAAACTAAGCTGATGAATTCTGTATAGTAAAGCTTAGCTTGTCTGTTACTTAAAATCCAAATAAAGTTATGAAATCAGGAATTAATTATAGAAGGCAAAGTGGTAACATTCAAGAGGATCATTCACAAAGCCTGCATGCAAAAACATCTAAAGGTAACAATGTTTCTTAATTTGAATCTGTTCTTGTAAAAGGGGGAGACTGAAGTTATTTCATAATAAACTGCATTTACCAACTAGGTGGATGGAGAGTTCTTGCTCATTGTGTTACACAACAAGTCCAACAATAGTTACATGGATATTGTCTGAGGACCACCACTATTTCAAAGAACTGATATTCCTTGGGATACAGAACATTTCTACCCCTAGCAGACTGTAAGATGGTCCTGCAATGGTTGACTAAAAGCTTTTGAAAATGTAAAACCAAAACCTATCTTGTAAGATTTTTACATACTCAATTTATACCTAATTATATGAGTTAAATTATAGCAAAACTTTGACCACCTATACACTCACCTATAACCCGCACTCCATTTGGAGGCAAATGAACATTCACAAACATGTTGATATTTAATGTACAAAATTTTCAATAATCTATCTTGAACATACAGTATTATACAATTATGACCAATAATCTTGTCTGTGATCTTTGTATTCAAAAACTACTTAATTACATCACATTTGTTTATATGCATTTTCAATATAAAGAGTTTCAAAGAATTGTCTGAAGACTTATAATTTGAGAAAAATCTTAACTAGCTTTTATAAGGTGAACAGCAAGTTAATGTCCTGGTTAAAGTACCATGTAATAAATTACCAAATATTCTATTCACAAACTAGGTAGAACAATATTTTAAATCTATTATCACTAGTTAAGCAGGAATTAAGAGATACAAAGAAAAAGGCACCTTATTTTGCAAAAACTCTGTAATATGTAAGAAATCAGCCCTAACAGAATGCCAAACATACCAACGCCCTTGAAAAAAATATATCTTAGCTACCAATGAAAAAGCAAAGATCACAGAGGCTAACAGCCAGCTTGGCAGTACTAGAACCTTAGCCCCATGAATTAGGACAGTGTCACTTCACTTCTTTCCTGATAAGCTTGAGACCACAAAGTGTATCACACAATGGCAGGGTTAAATACTCAGATAACAAAGTAAGTACATCACTAAGTGATCTTTCATCACATTTACTTTCTGTTCATTCTATGAACCTGTTCAACACACTGGGGTCTATTCTGTGTGAATGAAATGTCACCATAAGAAAACAAAAAACGGTTGGGTACACTGATTCAGTCTTATACAAAAGCAGCCTTACTGATAATGTTTACATGATCTAAACATGTTAAGTTTCTTCTGAAGATAAGTAACATGGAACATCTACCTCAATGTGGACACAGTCTAAAAATGGCCAATATAAACAGCATAGCTAATAAGCACTCAAATGTCCTTTTCTTGGCATTTCATTTGCCAGCACTACATCCTCAGTATAAAAGGAGATTAGGTTTGCTTATCAATAACATTTCCGTAAGTTGCAGAGGCCTCTAAACAAAGGCTTTCTGGATGTCTGGAATTCCAGGGCTAAGCTAAGGATAGACTTCAGCCCTTGTATAAGTCTAGATACTATTGGTGTGTATATGTTTGTGATAGATAGGAAAGGGGCTTCTGTGTTACTGCTAGGGCTTGAACTGTTCCCTTAACTCCTAACATGTGTATATCATCAGTTGAGGTCAGTTGAGTATTTCTAGGCCCCAGACAGGTAAAGCAGATGATAAAAAAATCAATCTATTTCATATTCATGAGTGGGGAAATCTTTTGCTAGAATTTATACATACTTAGAAAATAATACCAAGAGAGAAAGAATAGGGTTCAGAGTAACTCATAATCTTGGCATTCAAACTAGGTTAAGCTCAATATCATACAATTAAAAACCTACCAAAATTAATAAATTACACAATACCAGTATATATGTAAAATCTTGTACTCGATTTTCAAAGGTATTATTTTGAAAATGTGCCTAGGTTTTAATTTTTACATGTAATTTAGATGAAAGGCAATTCTGTTCACCAAATATTCCCCCAAAAGAATCAGATGTGATAAAAAAAAATTAATCCTGTTATCCTATCAGGTAAGAATGCATGAAGCCAGACCTGCCTCTCCTATAGCAAGCAGCTATGCCCCACACTCCTTTCTTACAATGCTACTTGTACTTAAGATTTAAATGGTGCCAGCATTGTTCTGCTTTCTGCTACGATACTGAACAGAACATGTGAAGTACACTGAAGCAAAGCAACTTGTACCTCAGTGGAATCTGAAGAAGTCTAGCAGACATAACTGCTTCACTACAGAAAACCAGAACAAAATAAATCGCTTTTCATGTGCAGATTGTCAAATATACTAAATGCTTCTTTCCGAAAAAGTATTTAGACAATTTTTTGTTTCATATACACCCATGCCTGCACAAATTCAAAAAGTAATATTAACTGAAAGAATAATTCTTTGCCCCTCTTTTTATGTGTGTTCCAATAGTATGAGAAAGGCAAAGCCATAAAATGTTACTAAGAAATATCAACATGTTCAATTGTAGTGGTAAGTACACAATAACTATCATAACAAAAATGTGTAGTAAAAATGTCTTAAGTTTTCTTAATGACAGACTTTTTATTAAAACTACATCCATACAATTCAGATTTAGCTCAGGTTTTTCTTTTGGGTAGTGTGGTGGTAACTGGGAATCTAACCCAGAAGTGCTTTACTGTTAAGCTACATCCCCAGCCCTTTTTAAAAATTTTTAAATTTTAGACAGGGTCTTACTAAATTGCTAAGGCTGGCCTTGAACTCTTGATCAGCCTCCTGAGTCACTAGGATTATAGACATGCACTACCACACCTGGCTTGGCTCAGTTTTTACACAGAAAGGAAGCATTTGTCTCAAAAATAATGCTGTTCTGAAACAAAATAGAATCTTAAAAGTTTATTTTTAAGAGTTACTTGTATCCTGAAAGTTCATATATTTTCCCTATAGAAATTCTATATAATGTTTAGAAGGCAATTCAAAATTTCTTCACCATTAATACTTTAAAAAATCTTGATCATTAATATTACTACTCTTAATTTTTTTAAAAATATTTTTTAGTTGTAGTTGGACACAAAACCTTTATTGTGCTGAGGATCGAACCCAGCACCTTACACATGCCAGGTGAGCGCTCTACCTCTGAGCCACAACCCCAGCCCCTTAATACTGTTTTAATCATGAAAAAAAATAAGAAGGTAGGTTTTAAGGCATAATTTATTTTTAGAAAAAATAATATGTGGCTAGGGTTGTTTGTGCCTCAGTGGTGGAGCCTGGCATGTGTTGGACACTGGGTATGATCCTCAGCACCACATAGAAATAATGAATGAATGAATGAATGAATGAATGAATGAATGAATGAATACATAATTAAATTAAAAAAGAATATATTTGCTGGAAATTCTTATCCAAATCAAAATTTACAAACACCCATAGTTTAGAAACCTCTGAAATAAGAGATCTTGCTGATCTCAAGTCAGGATGAGCTACCCTGAGCTTTCCCAATTGTTCATTTTAAAGACTGTTGATTCCCCAGAGCAAGAGTTAGAACTTTAAATACAGTAACTATTTTATGCTTTATGGGTCAGTCATACAGTCTCTACTGTAACTACTTCAACTCTGCTTTTGTAATAACAAAGCAACCAAAGACAATACATAAATCCAGGGGAACGACTGTGTTCCAATAAAATTTTATCTGTAAAAACAAGCTGCAGGGTTAGTTTGCTAAACCTGGGCCTAAAGAACAGAAGGCTTTCAAATCAGTGACTGCTCAGAAACAATTATTTTAAAATTCTTGAAATGTTTCACAAAGGAAATTAGCAGTAACCACATAAAACCACATGTTTACCATGTACCTGAGCAGGGGGCATGACAGTGGCAGGTAAAGGATTGGAAATCATTGGTCCAAAGATGTCCAGATCATCATTCAGGGCTGGCACTGTGGTTGTGTTCCCATTGGTTACTGGTGCCTCAGCAGGGCCATCTGAAAAAAAAAAGACTTCTATCAATGTAGAATCTCTTAAATTACTTGAAACATGGCATTAACTTTAGAAATAAGTGGTTTAAGAAAGAATTCAAATACATGTCCCCCTTTTACCATAGGATTTACCACCCCCCAAAAGCCATTTTTAGTTTTCTTTATTCTCCCAGTGAATAAAGAATATTTCACTGGATTGTTGGCATAGATCCAAACAAATGTCCTATTTACAATATTCTGCATGCTGATTTTCTGGAGATCACATCATTTTTATCTACATTCAAAATAAATTTTGTGTATAACTGATTATAATAAATAAATAAATAAATAAATAAATAAATAAATAAATTCTGATGATTTAAAATGGTTAAAATGTTGCATTTTAAAGTCACAATAGGGAAAAAAACTGGATAGAAAAACCAAAACATATACTTTAAATTGATCCTACCAAAAACATTTATAAAACTTTGAAATAAATCCTTTATTTAAGCACAGCCATCATTAGTGATGGCAGCTAATGACAGAAACTCCAACAGATCTTCCTACTGAAAAATTCAAATTAACAAAAATTTAAATGTCAATAATTATATAATTTAGGAAAGGTAGCAGAATACAACAGTTACTAAAAGGGCATTATGTAAAAATGTGGATGTGTAACCGATGTGATTCTGCAATCTGTATTTGGGGTAAAAATGGGAGTTCATAACCCACTTGAATCTAATGTATGAAATATGATATGTCAAGAGCTTTGTAATGTTTTGAACAACCAATAAAAAAATAAAATAAATAAATAAATTAATTAAATGTCAATAATTATATAAGTTACATAATTTTAATAACTTTATGTCTCCTTTTCATGTGCTTGAACAAATAATTTGCAAGGTATAAGGGGTGGGAGTTGAAGTGCAGGGGAGAGAGTTTGTCACAGCATTCCAGGAAATGGAACAGCCCCCAGTTCGGTTTTCTTTGGGTATAACCAAGTAACAGTTCAGAAAATTGTAACTCCAATCTCTTGGGACTTATATCCTAATCAATATTCTATTTGAACAATTTATGATCTCATTTGATCTCTCTTTGATTGACTGTGCCCTCCTCAAAGGTAAATCTAACATCTTTACACATTAGATGGAATGTCTTGTGTAAAGCAGATACTTGATTTGACAAATTTAATGTCTTCTACTTGTTGCATATTTCCTCTATATAAATAATAGAAACTGAATTTTTTATTTTCCTATTTTAGTGTCAGTGAATTACAAATAATCCTTAATATCTTTAATGGTCATAGTCAAATATTTTTTACTATTTAATTTATATAAAAGTAAATAATTTGGAAAATAATAACTGCCAAGTATTTCTCAAGGCATCTTCAGTGATGCCATGATCAGAATCATAAAAAGAAATATATTTACTACAGATATGTGTTACACACATAATGTCTATATCAAACACTATCAACAATTGAAAAATAAAGCAATAAAATGATGCACAGATAATCTCAAACATACAGAATTTTAGACATCATTTTTTTTTCCATTTCTGTCTCTTTAAAATGGCAGCATTTTGAAGTTAGACCTCTGTAAAGAGTTATCTTATGTTTCTCATTCATTATAATTTTTTTATAATGACCAGAAATATTGACCAGAAATAAACTGACATTTTAAAAGGACAAGGTATTCTAGAGTTAAAATCATCTAAAGAAACTTTTTTTTTTTTTTTGTAATTTCTACAACGTTTCAGAGAACAAACCTCATATAATAATGACAGGTAAGCCAGTAGTGCTCTTAACCCAGAAGCAAAGTTGGGGATGGGGAAACAAGTTCATCAACTACAAATGCTAACTTCTATCATATGCACGAGGAAGCACTTTAAACTATATAAAACTATAACTGTGTATATATATTTAAGAACTATATATAAAAATTACACAAACACATGTCCTCTAAAACAAGAAAAAATACAACAAAAAGTACAAAAAGCTGACAAGCTGAACACAAGCAATTATTTCTAGTTTTCAATTAATTTATTTTTTGCCTTTTCAAATAACTAACAATTGGGATGGATTTATGAAAAAAAAAAAAAGACTTCAAAATGAGAAAATACTAAATACATTTTTTTTTTGGCAGTGAATTGAGAAAATGCTATCAACTGACTTTTACCACAGAAAATGAGTGTACTTCACAGAATGACTGCTGTGCCCAGGATACACTGTGAGAAAACTGGGAGGTCCCTCCACTACAAGCAAATGATGTTTTCATTGCATTTATAAAATTGTACATCTTTTAGGAATTTTAAGTCTGTTCAAAATAGCATGTGATACTCTGCTCAGAGTATTTACTTACTTACACTTTCAAATCTAAACCCCAATTGGTATATAGTAGTGCATTAATTTATCAAAGAGCAAACAGGACATTATTTGGTTTTTGAAGTTTTGTTTTACGCTTCATATCCCTCAGGACTAAATATGTGATTAATAACTTCTCTAGTGTCACAGAGCTAAAGCAAAGCCTTGGATTGTAATCTTATTAATTTTCATTATAAAGGCAACACATTCTTGAAAAAGATTCAAGCCATGAAAAATGGAGAAATCAAAAAGGCCCCATGATGGACAGTTATGAGGGCTGCAAAATAACTTGAATATAATTAATACCACTGACTGTACATAGTTAAAATGGTAAATTTTATGTTTGATTTATTACAATTAAATACAGTTTAATTGGGTACATAAGAACATATAAAAACTACCTTCTTTACATAAAGTTATGTATGTGTAGGTGGGAGGTTTGCATTCTTTGATATTGCATATCATACAGTACGTAATGACTTATTTATTCAACTCGTGATTCATGGCCATTTATATAGTTTCCAGATTTTCATCATAACAAAAGCAGAACATCCCATTCCTTAATATGAATTATACACAGTTCATATCTGTTAATTATAAGGTAATGTAGCTCAGTTTTTTCCCACCATATTGAAAACAGGTCTCATTCTGTGTTTTTAATGTTAATTAATATTTTAAGACTGGCCTCTTGTATTCCACACAAACAACACTGAACTCTCTTTGTAATCACCTACCATTGGTTAATGAAGCTGTCATGAATGTCAATTCACTATAAGTCTGAGGGGTTTTGAAATACTTTGGAATGAAACAAAGGAAGTGCCTGCTTAGGGACAGCTATCTTTGTGGAAAGACTGATAAAATTTTTAATTGACTGGGAAAGATTTTCTCATGCCTCCAAAAACCTGAGGTAAGAAACCTTCTCCCAAGCCAAATAAATGTTTTCTTCTAGCCAGATACCTTGTAATGAGCACAGGTGATTCTTTTCTGTTCTCATACATACAACATACCTGCCCCTCTTTTCTTTTTATCCTGGTCTTCTCCCTATGTGATCCCTTCTGGATTTCATTCCTAATGATCTTCCTTGTTACTACAAAAGCTACACATTCATAAAACTGTTGAAAACATTCTTAACCTAAATGAAAATTTCTCAGCCTTGCAAAATCAGTAAATAAAAGTTCCCAGTGGGGGTTCAGTGTTTGCTAATCTTACAAAATACATTTGGCTTGCTAAACACATTTCTTAAAAAAGGACTGTTTCAATTTATTCTGAAGGTCATTGTGTTTTTAATTTTTAGTATTAAAAAGGGCAGATAAAGACTCACTATCATTACCACGATTATAAACATCACATTTATCCTGGATGTTTTAAAACATTTCCCTCAACTATCTCCAGTTACAGAAACTAGGGCACAGAGAGATTAAAATACTTCCTCAAAGTTACCTAGTTAAGCAGCAACAATTGTACTTATGTGTACCCCTAGACTAGTGCTCTTTTATTTACCATATCAGAAGACATGTAATTATAAGTTACTTAGTTATAAAGAAATCACTTAAAATTCTGAAAATTAAAAACCAATTTAAAAATAATTTACATTTGTTGTAAGTCTGAGAATAAGGAACATAGTGAAAAAAATCATTCTAGACTGTGCCTATATATTTCATCTCCCCAATCTATCACCTTTGTACCCTGGCCAATATCTTCTAAATTTATAGGGGAATAATATAGAAGGGCATGATCATCAACAAACAAACTAGGCTAAGGGAAGAAATTGGGATATAATCAGCACTCAATGAATGAAGAGTATTTCAAATCACTGGGTGTTAAATACATTCTTTTGATCAAGTAACCACTAATAGCACTGTCCTTGCTGACTGACTGAATTAAAGCTGGGATCTCAAAAGTGACAAAATACCAAGATGTTGAAAAAAGTTTTCAGAGAAATATTTTAAAAATTTAGAAATAATAAGCCTTATTCAAATTAAATGGCTTACATGGGGTAAATCACCATATTTTTAAATATTTAAATTAATATAGGTTATGTCTTGTTTGTACATGTGAGTTTGAATATATGAGTGTGTATACACACACATATACACAGGCAAATGGAAACTTGCAACCAACTACATCAAGCCTTCTCTGAGATAAAGGGTTATCTACAAAAACAGGTAATCAGGATTCACCTCAAACATATCTCACTGTGTGTGTTCCTTGCTCAGTTACAAAATGGTGGTGGGAGCAGCTAGCAACAGCAGGAGGCAGCAGCCCCCTTTAATCAGTATGCAGAAACAGTAGTTGGTGGACAATAAAAATAATGGGAGATCTAAAGTACAAGAAAAGCCTCAGGCAAATGTCAGAAATTTAGCTGGGACAACAACATAAAAAACGATAATGAAGCACAAAGGACCCCTTGAAAAGGCAATGCAGTAAAATGAAAGAAAGAAATTAGGACAATGCAGAAGAAATTAGGACAATGCAGTAAAGTGAAAGGATTTCAAACTTAAAAGCAAGGCATCAAATGTACAGTTAGTAGTTTGTGGGTAACTATTTTCTTTCTACATTAGCTTAAGTTTTCAAGCTACCATTTTATTTGTGAACTGAGTTGGTGAATGAATGTTTTAAACTGCACACATACCAGAAATTGACAAGAAAGGTTAAAATGTTTTGAGCTACAAAAAAAAAAAAAAAAAAGTTAAACCAGTGCTATATCTTACAAGAATGTAAGGCATGCCCAGCATGCACTTACTGACATCTTGATGCTTAGAGATGCTTAGAAAGAAGGTTAACTTTTCAAATCTGACAAAGTCTTGAAAGCCAATCTTGATTGTCTAGGAATCATTAATATGATGAGTGAGTCTGTTGATTCTATTAACCTTGGCTGTACCAGAACTCATCTGACAGTAATAATCCAAATGAGGACCAAGTTAAAAAAACGTATTTTAATGGATACTTGGCCTGTTCCAAGTACCTTTAAGAATATATAAACTAAAAGAAAATAAGAATAAAACACTTCATAGTTTGAACACTAATATTTGCTTGAACACTAATATTTATTTAAGTTCTATGGTTAGGCACTCTGATCAATGCTTTATATAAAGTATCTCAATTTAATCCTCATAGTACCTCAAGGGAATTTTCACAACAAGCTATGGATTTTAAGAGAGGCTACATGCTGCTATACCTGGGTGGCGGTGAGGGGGAAATCACATTAAATAACCAGTTTGAAAAACTTTTCCTTGGGCCCCCAGGCAGAAAGAGGTGCTCCACTCCAGGGTTAAAAGACTTTATTTACATGGCTATCAGCCCATGTCCCTAAAAATGCACCTTAAGAGTATGTGCTGACTTTACCATCCCACCCAGGCACAGTTCTTGGCTCAGGCTCCATTCTGAGGCAATGACCTCCTGAGTTCACAATGCACAGTACCATCTTCTCTTCAGGTTAGACCACCTATATGCAGTCTACAATTAGTAGCTCATAACTATTTTCTTTCCATATCATTTTAAGATTCCAGGCTAGTATTTTATTTGCAAACTGAGTTGGTATGAAGGAATGGTAGGTAGCCAGCTGACTCCAACTCTAATAGGCACTGCAAAACAGCAGCTTTCCTAAATGTCCTATGCCTTTCATTTTTAGTTTTTAATGACAACAGACTGGACATGCCTCACTATACTCCAGGCCTCTTAGCTCTCCTGGCATCATTTTTATAGCCCAGAGTCTTTGTCCAGTCCCTCCTGCCCTATCACCAGAAAGAGTACAGCTGCCTCCTTAATTCAATGCCTGACAAAAAGCTAATGCTCAATAATGGCTGGAAAACTGAATTGTTTTCCAGAGACAAATTATTGATGAATATCTTGGTTACAGGCAGAGCCATAGATAAAAACAATTAATAGTTAGTGATCCTATTTTTGTTGGGAGAAAAAGTGAAATAATGACACTGTTTTTGAAAAGTACCAGAGATCTCCTGATTACAAATCCCTTTTCAGTCTTTGTCCTATTTGACCACTAGCTCATTTATCCTGAGCTGATCCTTCTCCCTTGAAGATCTCCTCCTTCGCACCTAAGGTTACATTCTCTTGGAAGATCAGGAAATCAATGCTCTCAGTATCCCTGGCTAGTTCTCCCCTCTCCGTGTTCACAGCCATAGCTTATAAACTATGATCTGCCCATGATAATACAACTGCTTCCTAACTGGAATCCTTTTACCAAGGCTTCCTCTTTTTGGTTTACTGATTAGAGAGAGGCTAGAATTTCTCTTTCTAAATCAGAAATGTGTCTTTAAGTCACTGTCCACAGCTTGGCACATCGCTGCTCTTAGTACCACACGTGATTACCCACATACAAGTCGGTCTCTTTCACTGACCAACCTCCCTGCTGGCTAGAGCATCACTTATTCTCCTCCAGGCCTGTTCCATGTGTCCTACCACAGCACCTGACAGATACTGCAAGGCTGTCTGCTCAATAATAAGAAATTGATGGATTATAAATCATAAAATATTTGACAATGTTAAGACATTAACTGAGTCTATCTGGGTAGCTGCTTATCTTTTCCAACTGTTATCCATTGTACAGGTAACCTCCACAGACCATTAGCTTTCATCTGAAATAGACAAGCATAGTATAAAACAAATTTGTTTCTCCTATCACTAATAGTAGCAAGAAAAGTAACCTACAAATTAAAGAAAATAAAATTTAAATTACAATTTTATCATTAATACAGATTTCAAACTCAGTTCTCGGGCAGTTCTCATAATCCCATCTCTTCCCTCACAGATAATTCTCTTATCTTCCAGTTTCCAAGTGCAACTACATCTCCTACTT
Source organism: Marmota marmota marmota (assembly GCF_001458135.2). Lineage (NCBI taxonomy): Eukaryota > Metazoa > Chordata > Mammalia > Rodentia > Sciuridae > Marmota > Marmota marmota. The sequence continues at coordinate 32,574,302 of NW_025999982.1, read as the reverse complement.
GCACTACTGTAAACACAGAGAGCTAATTTTCTGGTATTTACCAGCGTTCCATGAACTCTGCTGGTGCTCAATAAATATTAATTGAATTCATGTTTTAATTGAATGTCAAAGGCTTTAGCTGGTCATAATCTATTTGCACAAATAATAAAAAAAATGTCAAAGAGCAACATGAGATTTCATGTATTACTAATCTAGTTTAGAATGTGATAAGTAAGTGGATGTTATGTTTTTCATTACCATTTCTGACTGAGTGTGAACATTCAGCCTTGAATATACCCTTGCTACAATGAAAACTGTCAAGGCTAATTCTTCATAGATAACTACTGAGGCATCAAGGTAAGCAGCAATTAATTTTAAGTGAAAAGAGTGCTGATTAAAAAAAGGTTGCTTCTTTGAGATATAGTGTTGCTTTCCTTAATGACAAAACTCCTTAAAGCTTCCTAAATTTTGTTTTGCTCATAGAATTCTTATTTTCTACTCAAGAAACCATTTAAAGCTTTTTCCTTAATAAAAAATGTTACTTGGAACTCATTTGTATTAAAAATATGACTTGCTTCATGAGATGAAATTAGCTCCTACATACCTTACTTTGTAAATTCAAATCATAAATTTCCACTTGAAACAGATTAAATTTTTTTAAGTTTTAAATTGTTTTCAAATGTTTTCTTTAAAATATGTCTAGAGTTAAGTGGAGCTACATATTTATTTTTAAATCTTTTTAGCACTAAACAGATGTTATTTGCCAAAATGATTGATATGGCCTTACAAGACAATCCTAAACCTCATGCTCACTTTTTATGCCCTTACCAAGTGGCTAGCCAGTTACTAGTAGAAGGAGGTAAATTTACTTTTGCACATTCCCATAATCTAGCCAATTTGTGAGCAAGAGATGCTCACTACAATGCTGTGTAGAGGGAAGCACTGCAGTGCTACCCATCTTTTAGGAGGCACACACACTGATTTAGAGGTGCTGTCTGGGACTGCTGATACACTTACACACACACACACACACACACACACACAATCTCTACCATTTTATTGCCTCAAAAGATAAGACATATATAAATATGAAACCAACTTAGATAAAACAAATTTCTTTCCAAATGATGACAAAATGTGACAAACTAAATTTCTTTGACATCATCTAATTTCTTCAGTTTTTTTAGGCAGCTGCAGATCCTCATAGGCAAAGACCATGCTTTGCAATCACTGTTTCCAACTATCTCCCTCTTTCTCTCTCAATGACAGTGGTATTCATAACATAACCTAGTAGGAATCCTATTTATGTTATTCAGCATAATTCAAGTCCCTCTGCTACATGTACTTTCAAAGATCCATGCTACCTCTTACTGGTCTCCTCTGACCTGGTGATCAGAATACAGTCTCAGCACAGGACTGAATAGAACTACTGTGCTAGGTGTTTCACAAAAAGCACACCATTTACTCCAGCCACCAAATACAGTAGAGGTTTTATTTCCACAAGCCAGATGAAGATGCAAGAGATCAGAAAAAACACAGGTATAGCCTCAAAATTCAGTGTTCCCCTATGCCATCTATCTATCTGACAAATGGTTTCCATTTGATAAACAGATTTATTTGTATGACACTGTCTCACCTGGTAGTGTTAGAGCTCAATATAGTGTTAAGCATATGAACTCTGGAACCAGAAAACACAGTTTAAATCCTTGCTCTATGACTAGGCTATACACTGATAGCTGTATTTCACTAGCATTGTGGCTATATTGTATTGTTTAAAGAATAATGATGAGAAAAAGAAAGTCTATATATGTTCAGTACAGATGCAATTTTCCCCCCAAATATTTTAAACCCAAGGTTGGTTGAATCCATAGACGTGAATCCACAGAGGGGAGACCCATTGTATTACCTTAGTGGAATCATCTTAACCTACTGCTAACCAGTCTCCCAGTTTTTTTAAAAAATATTTTTATTTTTTTAATTTTTATGTGGTGTTGAGGGATCAAACCCAGCGCCCTGCACATGCCAGGCGAGCATGCTACCACTTGAGCCACATCCCCAACCAGTCTCCCAGTTTTTAATCATTACAAAAACAATGTAATAATCAACAAAGACACTGGCGTAACAGTATAATACAGAGTCCTAAAGGATTACACTGGTAAGGGGAAATGAATAGCATCACTCCTACATGCCCTAGAAATTGATTTCAATTTTCTTTTACTATAGGAGGTATATATTAAAGTCAAGAATGTGTCTGTGTTTGATTCAAGTGTGTGCATTTAAGACTTGTTCAGCACAACACTTAGTCAAGAGTGGCCCCAAGACTCTAGATACTTTCCAAGACTAGATGGCAGATACTAATCAAGTATTTCCCACTTCTGGTGGAAGAGCATAAAACACTAATTAGTATTTCTAAGGCTTTAAACATGAATCAACATCTAACCATGAAGCAGTCCTTTCAGGTATAATCAGGAACATAAAGCAAGGATCAACAAACCACAGTCAAACCTATTTTTAAAGCTTTTTGGATCCTAAGCCATGTTTATTGGTTTACTTACTTGTTTTAGCTGCTTGTATACTACAATGGGAGTTGAGAGGTTGCAAGACAGATTATATGGTCTGCAAAGGCAACAATATTTTCTTTTGCTCTTTTCAGAAAAAAATTGCTGATTCCAACTAAAAAGTATATATAAAAACATTTTATGTTTGACTTTTGGAATGGGCACTACATCAGGAAAAGAGAGCTAAATAAAGTAGGTTTAGCTTGTGTTACCAGGTTGAAAACAAGAGCATGGGCTTATCAATGTTCCATTTAAAGAGAATATAGAATTTCTAAAAATTAATATTAATATTCTCATAACAGGGTAATAGTTAAGAGTGATTCAGGCAGCCATGACCCTTGGAACACATGGCCTTCCATGGCTATGTGACTAAACTATTTCTGTCTAGAAACGTTTTAAGTTAATGCCTGTCTGTTCTGGTTTCCCTCATGGGATATGCTGTTTTTTTTTTTTTTGCATGACTATAAGTCATACTTCAAGACATCTTCTCTGAAATATCCACTATGTTTTCAATTCACAGGAGAATAACAGAGTCCCACTAGGGGAAAGTGGTGTGCTCTTGAGCAGAAAATTAAGTTTACTGATTGAGGCTGACATCTATAATCAATCCAGATTTAGGACCATTGTTTGTTTTGAGATAAAGGGATTGTTGATTCTCTGCAGTTTCATGGACTTTCATGAACACAGCTTTAAAAAAAACAAAGTCTGAAGCTGGGCATACTGGTCCACACCTATAGTCTCAGCTAGTTAGGAGGCTGAGGCAAAAGTCTGAGGACAGCCTGGGCAACTTAATAAGACTCTACCTCAAAATAAAAAGAGCAGGGGATGTAACTCAGTTGTAGAGTGCCCCTCAGTATTAATCCCCAGTATTAAGGAGAAAAAATATATCTGATAATATTTTTTAAAAGAATTTAGGTTACTGATAGACAGCAGGTATGAAGAGTTGTAGGTTCTCTGGATAAAACACTCATCCTGCTTTTCCTACTGCTAAAACTCTAGCACAAGCAGTTCTCTTCCTGATCACATCTTTCACCTATTCCATCTTTGCAACTCTTCCATTGTATGATCCAAAGCCTGCTGTCCAGCATCAGCAAAATCTCCTCTATATATCCTTTACCTCTTCTCCAACTCTGCCTTCACCATATTGCTTTAAATAAACCTTGATTCTCCCCTAGAGATACAACTTCCTGAAGCTTTCCAACTGTCTAAAAAAAGAGCTGGCCTAGCATATTCACAAACCCAGGGGTGAGAGAAATAAATATAAATTGATAGAAGCCATTGATGCTTTGGAATTGTTTGCTATGCAGCATGGACAACAATAGTTGACTATTCCAGAAACTGATAACAAAAGAGGGGTGCTGAAATCTATGGACCGACTTTGACACACAGTGGTGGAAGACAAGGAAATCCTTATAGGAACTTGAAAAACAGAGATACAATATGCAATGGTGAAACAGTTGGTATATAATGCCTTGTAAAAAGTGAAAGGCAGAAAATATCAAAGTTGTAGCAGAGCTGCCCTAGTTGACCTACAGCCCTGAGAATAAAAGATGTTTATTATTGTAAGCTGTTATAATCTGGGGGTTATTTACTAGGCAGCATTATTGCAGCAACAGATGAGTATCTCAAAGGCTAAGTAGTTCTAACAGATTTTATGTCTCACAAAACCTAAAGTATTTATTTCAATTCTTAATATAAAAAGTTTGTCAACTCTTTCTTTAGACAGAGGCTGCTCTGTCAATATGGGTCCAAAGTAAAGATGATGTGAAGCAGAGCATTGGCTGATTTCAGATGTACACAACATGAGAGACAAGTAAGCTTTCTTTACAGCAAGCCACCAATGTTTTGAGGAAGTTTGTTACCACAGTATAATCTAGCATATTCTGATATAGAAATTTACTCTGACTTTGTTTTCAAGGGAAATATCTCAGATTACTAGTACTTTTTTTTCACTATTTACTCCTTCCTGGTTATCTCTCCAGGACCCTTGTTGTATTTCCCTATTCTCTAAACATCTGAGAGCCATGGGGCACAGCACCTCTTCTCTTCAGTCTAAATACACTCCCTTAGTGAATGCATCCAGTTTCTTAACTTTAAACAACATTTACATGCTGATGACTTCCAACTTTATATTCCTCACCCAGATCTCTCCCTAAACTCATAATTCACATAACTGCCTGATTAAGATCTCCTTTATGATAAAATTAACCTTTTTGGTCTAAGAAATTAGAATTTCAAATTTATTATGACCCAAGTAAAACTCCTAATCTTCCATCCAAACTTCCTACAGACTTTCCCACCAAAGTAAATGGTAACTTGATTCTTCTGACTGCTCAGATGGAAAACACTGAGTACCATCCCTAGCTCCCCTTTCCTCTCATTTTCCACATTGAATTAGTCAGCAAATCTTAGTGAATCTATCTTCAGTATATATCCAAAATCTGATTGGTACATCTTACCACCTCAAATACCACCATCTAGTATAAGCCATCATCTCTTCTTGTAATATTGCAACACTTCTTCCTGCTTACAGCCTTGCTTTGCTACAGAAATTATGAGGACTAGGACAACAATTCTTTAGATACTAAAATCAGCTTATTAAATCTTTGTAATCCTCTCCAATGTATTTTAGGTCACTTAAAGTAAAAGCCGAAGTCTTGTCACAGTCTGCCCCTTTCCTCACTCCTTACCTTCCATATCTCCTCTGTCATTAATTTCCCCAGATCATTTCACTCTAGCGATACTGTTGTCCTTGCTGGTCTTTGGACACTTCAAATAGGCTGCTACTGAAGAGGTTTTGCATACTTGCTGTTCTCCTATCTGGAATGCTCTTGCCCACAAACCCAGATATCCATAAGCTTCATCTTGTCAATCCTATTTAAAATCACAACTCCCATTTTTATTTTATTTATAGCACTTACCATATAAGACCTACTACATATGCTACTTACTTATTCACTATCTCCCCAGATAGAATGAAAGCTCCCAGAAGATAGGGGTTATTACTATCTTCTTTCAGAATTATCTCCTTTGTGTCTACAAGGAGCATGGACACATGGGAGACACTCAATATTTGCTGAACTAGTTAATGAATCTATAATCAGATCTAGTCTATATCTAATATTTCTAAGTTCCAAACTAATAATTTAGGCACTTAGACTGGAAATAAAATGTTGCATTGAGAACAAAGATTCATACAGTAAGATATTTTTTTTTTTTACTTTGGTAATAAATCTTTTTTTTTTAATTTCCTTTTCTCATTTACAGCAAAGAAAATACAGAAATTATGAGAACTAGAATTCAACACAATTATATTTAGAGCTCTTGGACTGGACTAAAGCCTTAGTTTTAAGATTACAGTTATTTTTCCACTATCATAAAAGAATTTGACCTCCAGGGAGTATGTTTGTATGATATACCAGATTCCTAAGAAATGAATAAAACACTCAACTGTAATTCTTAAAAGAGAAAACAACTGACTCAATAAGACTCAAGATAAGTTTTTTGAAATTTGAAAAGTGCTGTATGAAATTTAACTTTACTGTTCAAATGGCTTTCATTCTTTTCCTTTACTTGTCAGTCTTTCTCAAAACTAAACAAATGCTTTTTAAATTAAGTACTGCTCTAAAGCTCAGATAGTATTAGAAATAACCATTTATCAAACCAATTCTTTTAGGAGGAATAAAACTGTAAAAAAAAAAAAAGGCTGACAATATTCACAGATGAGCATAGTATAAGCACATCTTGAATGAAAGTCTGTTTACAACATTTATCAACATGTACACCAATATATATCTGTTAGCCATTAAAATAAATAGGACATTAAATTGAGTACTTCTCATTGTCATCAGATATGTAATATAATATAAAGGTAACCATTAGATTTGGATATAAAATACATTGCTTAGGTTAAATAAAACTAAAGTTTTAACCTGAATATTTTACAATATGGCTATCCCAGAAATATTTTCACTAAGGTAGAACCCTCACAACCATCAAACGAAAATAATTGAAGGGGGTGGGGGAGTATAGGGCAAAAGGAGAAGGAAAGGAAGATAAGGGTGAGGGGTAGAGAAAGGAAGAAGAAAAAAGAACCCACGCCTTATTTTAAATGTTGAAATGTCACATCTACCAAGCCTTTGATGATTACTTTGATATCTCTTTTTCCCCCAAGGAACTCATTACTTATGTTTCAGTGAAGACAGTACTGACAGACACTGGCTCCCTTATTAAAGATTTCCTTTCTGTAGAATTCGGCAAACTAGTCCTACCATTTTCAAATTCTGTTAACAGGTAACTTTTGGTATACTTAAGATAACACCATCCTGAAGTCTTCTTTGATATAAGGAGAGTAACTAAGAACAGAGTAGGGACAAAGAGCATGAGAAGAAGATTAACATTAAACAGGGATGAGAGGTGGGAGGGAAAGGGAGAGAGAAGGGAAATTGCATGGAAATGGAAGGAGACCCTCAGGGTTATACAAAATTACA
>NW_025999982.1:32544742-32562456 GCF_001458135.2 Marmota marmota marmota | reverse complement strand
GTGGAGGATGGGAAAGGCAGTGGAGCACAACAGACACTAGTATGGCAATTTGTAAATCAATGGATGTGTAACTGATGTGATTCTGCAATCTGTGTATGGGGTGAAGGTGGGAGTTCATAACCCACTTGAATCAAAGTGTGGAATATGATATGTCAAGAAATTTGTAATGTTTTGAACAACCCACAATAAAAAATTAAAAAAAAAAAAAAGAAATTAAAAAACAAACAAACAAACAAACAAACAAACAAATAAATACAAAAATTCCAGGGCTGGTGTTGTGGCTCAGTGGGTACAGCGTTCACCTAGCACAGGTGGGGCCCTGGGTTCGATACTCAGCATCACGTAAAAATAAATTTAAAAAATAAAGGTATTATGTCCAACTACACCTAAAAAAATAAATAAAAAATTCCAAGGAAAGCATAGTTTGTAGTAACAAAGTAAGCAATTCTTTTCAGCTGATACTTAAACTGCTGAAACTTCCTTCTTTCCCTACCCATCTCCCTTCCTTTCTTCCTTCTTTTCTCCACTCATTTACTTGTCAGCCTGTGTTATTTTAAAAATTCAAATCTAGAATGGAATCTGAGGATCAAGTGGCCATGCACATACAAACCTCAAATATATGGAAACCTCAAATATTCCAGAACAGAATTCTAGCAGCTTTCTTGGAAAGGTGGTAATTGTTCATATTGTGGGAGTGAGTTTTATGCTTAGTAGATATGTAAAAATCCAAACAGAAGGCTTTAATTGAAAATAAACATATAATCTGGCCAAACTTATTCACTTGGCAAGTTAACTGAAGCTCAGATATTAGATGCCAAATAGGAAAAGACTACATCTATTACTTTCTCCTACCCAAATTTGGAATTCTACTTTGGTGTAATTCATTACTAAATCTTCTTCCACAGAAATAAATATGAAACAGACTCCAAATCTGAGTAACTCCTTCCTTGTCACTTTCTGTAGTCTAAGAATCTAGAACAGGGTCCTTCTGACTAAAATGATCTTTCAAAAAATACAAACACCAATATTTATAAAATGGTTTTGCCACCAAATTAGAATTACCTTTTAAAATATTACTGAATATGAACTATCCATCATTGTTTGAAAGAAAGAGAAAAAATCAAATCAAACAATGCCGTAGTCTTCCAGTTATTCTGACTCCCACCCCCAGAACTACTACAAAAAATCTGTGAAATCTCTTTCCTCTTAGATGTCCACACCTGTTTTCTAAGAGTTCTCTTCTTACTTAAGAGTCCAATTACATCATCGTTCAAAAGAGTGTTTATCAACCATTTTTCACAACTGCACATTTTTCACATTTGTATAGTTGTGTAAGATAAGGAGAAACTATAAGGCAATAATAAGGGAATGTCCTAAAACAGTTTTGTCAAACTGCAGGTGTGTCCCACTAGCAGATTTTGGAATCTGTTTTATGAACCACACTAGAAATTCTAGCATGTTAAAAAAAAAATTGAGTGGTGGGTAGGGATAAATAGAAAATAGAGTGCACTATACAGAGTAATATCTGATGAATATCTGTTTTGCACATCTGCACATACATGTGAGCATAAATCTGGACATTATATATAATGTACTTTTTACCAGAGTGATAGGCTCATGCACTAAAGACAGTCTGCTTCTTTGTTCCTATAATGGGTCACAGTAGGAGTGAAGAATGTCTATGACCTGAACCTTACTATTATGAACCGAGCCGGCTACTTTAGAAGAATTTCAACAATTCAAACATAAATTACCCTTAGAGTTGGCATCTGATAATTTTTCCCACAAATCACAAAAGGAAGAGAATTGATCAGTTTAAAAGCTTATACTTGTCCATCTTCAAATCTTGCTAAGACAATAACAAACTCATCAATGTGTAGCAAAGGCAATTTTGTAGATTACTCCCTCGTGTCTTCAAAGTAATCCAAGTTTAAACTACATATATTAGTGAGAGCTATAAATACTGAACTCAGATAATACTCTACTTCATTCATAAATGTAAACATAAAAAAATAATCTTTTTTATTTTTTGAAATATTCAAGAATATATCAAAGTACCATTCTATATAAATAAAAGGAATCTCTATAAAATTCCGGAGAGTAATAACTACTTAATCTTTTAGAGCTAAATATCCATAAATACATAAATTTTTATAAAAATTCCTTGAATGATTTTCTGATAAAATGGATAATTCTAAAATTTCAGAGAGAAAGTATTTGTTTTCCTTATCATAGGATGAGTAATAATATCCAAAAATACAGACTCAGGAATTAAGAAAATTTAACTTATATATTGCCATTATGTGGGTTAAAAAAAAAACCTACAATGTGATGGGTACACATAGACTTGAAATTTTAAAAAATTTAAATACCTAAGTGTTGTGTTTTACTCCATTTTACTAAACATTTAAACCTAAATTATCACCATTAAATTGAGGAACAAAGCCTGTTTCTAAAAACTACCACTTCCAGCCATTAAATCCTGTCCATAGTTAGGGCTGCCCAATACTGCCATATTATAAAAGCTGACAAGATTGCTAGTCAGTTTCAACTGAGGAGGAAGATTATAAATGGGCTTAGCTACTAAAAAAAGGAAGAGACAGTTGAAGTGTTAAATCTGTTTTCTTTGCCACATTGTATAACCCAGCATTTCAAAAATCAAACATTTAATAATTTCAAGCTAAGAACAATTTTCCTATTTCCCCTCATTATAGTATCTGTAGCAACAAGGCAATGCAATGACTTTTAACCTGGATTTATCAAAAAAGGAGCAGCAGTATCCTGTGCTCATCCTAAAACCCTGTCTCATGGCTACTCCGAAGTCCACTTAATTTCTACAGCAAAGCATATTTGTGGATTGCTCTTTTTTGTTATAAGACACTGAATATCACCAATGTTAACATTCAGAAAATTATAAACAAATTTCCAAAATGTACTTCAATTAAACACATCCATTAACAAATAGTTGTGTAATAGATTATTACTTCCTAACAAGTCCTTCTAAAATGAAAACATCTTCAGGATCATGTACAAGTCCTTTTAGAACACAAGTCATACTCATGAAATATTTTCTATTAATCTGTACCTTTGTTCCCCAGCATACCAATTCTGTTGTGTCTTGCAAAGAAAAATAAGATAAAATTATTTAAGATATATATCTCTCATATAAAAACAAAACCCATAACATCTTGAAGCCAAATATTTAAGAATAAAAGGCCATTATCTTGTTAGGAATTTTGAGCAGGGATTACTAAGTGTGGTAATACTAAGTCAATATCTTGATGACAACATCTTCCCCACATAACTGATACCCTTTTAATATTTCACATTCAGCTCAGACATGATAAATGATACATACAGAATCATTCTACTTTAAATCCTCCTCCTACTAAAATATCACATAGGGAATTTACCTTTTAATAAGTGAAGAATGCAGTCAACTCTGAGTACATAAAATTGGGCAATCTATCATTTACTAAGAAAAATTTTCTGAGAAGCAAGAATATAGGTCTACTTTAGTAAACAATTTTATAAAATATAATTTCCTTAAATTCACTTTAAGCAGATACCCCATTCATATTATTAAAGGTTTTATTAACAGAAGCTTTACTACACAATCATTTTGTGATTCATAATGCTACTTCACAGAGTATGATCACTTAGCTTGCAAGTCCTACATTTGCCACCATTTCCTATCTCTTTAAATAAAAGACATAACAGTCTCTATAATGAGTTTCACTATTCTTTGTTCAGTTAATGTAGATAACAGCATTAATACTTATTACAGAACTATACAACTTTCTAGGTTTTAGAGAAAGTTATTCAAAATTTTCTTTAAAAAATACTAATCTCAAATCATAACACTTATCTATATGAAATTTCCTTTAATATTAATAGAATCATGCACCTATAAGGGACAGAAATCTATTATGTTCAATTCTCATTTTAAAATCAAGGAAAGTAAAGTCATATGATTTGTCCAAGGGTCTCATACATGGCTGTAGTAACACAGATTAACCTCCTGATAGGGCTTCTTTTCCTTCACCATGATGCCTTTTGCTGAGTCCAGCCTTAAGATGTTTCATTTTGTTTATGCAAATATTCCCAAAATCCAAAAAACTGTGAAATACTTCTGGTCCCAAGCATTTCAGATAAGGGATAGCCAACTTTTATTTACCCAATGCTTAACAACTCATATATATTTTTCTTCCAATGATAAAAAGAGAAACTGCAATAAAGGAATCACAGCCAAGGTACATTGTAAAGACCACATGAAAGGTATAAAATGTTATAAAATTCACAAGTGATGACTCTCATGGAATGAATAGAATTATATGAAGTATAAAGGTAGGGGCATTTACTTTCAGGTATATAGTAAAGATAGGAAGAGGTCCAACATGTCAAAGTTGATAAAGCTACCAGAAGAAGAAAACTGAGTATGGGATAGTGGGAAAGGGACTTAGATGGTGGACATATATCACTAACCTACAGATCTAAGTGAAAAGTAGTAATAGAAGACAAATCCTTACATTTTAATTTTATCTTTATTACTTTATTTGATTTATTTCTACAATACGGAAGGACCTAAATTGCCACCTAGAGCTAGTATTTTAAATAGGCCATCAATTTTCAAAGTGAGTAGTGGATAACAAAGATATGACTTCTAGGGAAATATGTAGAACATATGTACTGTACTGATGCAGAAAAATCTGACCATGATGGTTGCGAGGCATATTAAGAGCAATGCTTTAGGAAGAGTAGCATTCATCTATCATGTCAGTAGAAGTTGAAATTGGGAATGAACTTTCTAATAGTTAGTCAATAACACACAGTTCCCAGAATACTATCTTATCTGTAACATCTCTCTGCTTAAGTCATCATGGCAAATTTAACCTTTACTAAAATTGTTAGTAACAACTCATGAATAATGAGTTACTTAAAAGCTTCTGGGCATTACATCATGTATACACTACTGCACAAGTAGAAAAAGAATTCAAAGACTGTATCACCACACTGTTTACTCATTTGAATCCCTTAATAAAAATAATTGTCTTACATTCCTACTCTAGATTGGCAGCTAGAACTACTACCTATGTATTTCTCCATGTGTGCTTTCACAACTGACTTATAAAATAATATTGTTTAAAACCACTTTATGTGAGAAGTAATCTTGCACATAACTCTATTCTCTGCCTCATTTATTTGTTTAGAATCTTGTTAGTTTCTTCTTTATTATTGTTTATATTGTACTTATATATTTTATTACATTAAACTTATCTATATAAAGTATATTCTGTTCTTGAATTTAATATTCTTAAATTCTATTTTTAGGGTTTGAATTTAGAACTGCAATCTACATTTTATTTCCCCTAACCTTATAGATATCTTTAATTAAACATTCGTACAGGGCCTAGGGACACTACTGTCCCAAACAAATTTCACTGAGTTAGAGAAATATCAACAATTTACATTAATTTCAGAACTGGAAGGAGCCTTGAAGCTTTTAATCAATTCATTAAGAGATTCATAAAACACCACTGTAACATCTCTCTTCTATATTCATTCTCTAAGGAAATTTGCCAGTGTTATGGAATCATTGGATATGATGACACAGCACAGTCTATATTTAGATAATTCTGAATATTAGAAATCTTCCTTTTCAGCTGACTTTCAATATCCACCACTTATGCACATTCTCCATGCCACGGATGTGAATAAACAAATGGAAGAATGAATGTGTGGCTTCTTAGAAGCCACAGCAGATCATTAATTCATATGAAACCTTTGCTCATTTAAAAAAAAAATTTATGTTTAAGACCACCTGAGAAATTTTGTCAAATGATGTCTTAACTAATCTTTATTGCTATGTCATTTAAAAATTAACAAGGTGACATGGATATACTCAGTTAATTCAATGTTGGGGAAAAAAAAAGAGTCTGTGACTAAGCCTGAGAAAAGAGCAGAAACTCCCAATACACTGGTATAAATTCTATTAACTGGACTTCTCTGGGACAACTGTCCATTCTGCTCACAATCTACTCTATTATCAGATCTTCAAGCCTACCTGTCTATATCATGACCACAAGGATACATAAGAGTCTAAGAATAGCTCACGTGAGACCAAGTCTATTAATCTGACAGGAGCTATAAGGGAAACCATACAAACAACTAGAGAGTGCTGATGAAATTTGGGGAAAAAGCCGTAAGCCATTTTTTAAAAAATCCATTTGAATTTTGCAGAGAATCCATGTCAAGTTCAATGACGCTGAATTCATAATTCACTTACATTTCCTTCTACAAGTCAGACATTTGGCCATTCCTAATCTTGTTGTTCAGTAGTCTGTACAACTTCTCAAAGAATGATCTCTAGTGTTTTATAAATTGGGTCTACAAAGTTCCTCATTATTCAACACAAGCACTGAATGACTACCCTTAATAAAAGTTTCCTTAAAATAACATTTGTCCCACAGTATTTGTGAGGGATTGTTTCAGAATGTCCCTCAGATAACAAAATATCTGGGTGCTCAAATCCCTCAAATAAAATGGCACAGTACTTGCATATAACCTACCCACATTCTGTCTTAAACTTTAAATCTTCTCTAGATTACTTTTAATACTTATTAAAATGTCAACGCTATGCAAATAGATGTTAATACTGTATCACCTAGGGAATAATGGCAAGAAAAATATCTGTAAATGTTCAATACAGCTACTACACACACACACACACACACACACACACACACATATATATAATAATTATATATATAACATTTATAATATGTATATCATATTTATATATTATATTATATATATGTGTGTGTGTGTGTGTGTGTGTTTTATAGTATTTTCCATCCACAGTTGGTTGAATCTAAGAAAGCATAAACCACAGATATAAAGGGTTCACTACATGATTTTTTTGGGGGGGGAATTAAGCAAATAAAGAGCAATTTAAAATGTAAGCCAAATATACAGAGAATCACTTCCATTTGACTGGCATATAATAACTGCTTCATAAATGACAGCCAGTAGGGCATTTTATAGTTATGTGCCAGGACTAGTAAGCACTGGGTTACAATGATGAATAAAAACTGGCTTGAACACTGAGCTCCACACTTGGATTCACTATTGTTAATCTTGTTTTACACAGCATTCTGGAGGTTTGCAGTAAAGAAAAATAAGAGTAATTTCTGAAAATTATCACTTACTTATCAATTCAACTATGTAAGAAAACTATTAGTCAGACTCCTCAGTTTTAAGCCCAGTTTGGATACTCCCCAGCTGCGTGATTTTGAACAAGTCATTTAATACCTCTTAGCAGGTTCAGTTCCATTGTATGCAACCTATGTAGTCCCACAGAGCCCCTATGCTAAGTTTAGTGTTGAGCTACTACCATCCTGAAATTCTTAATTATTTTATCATTTAACTTGTATTTTGTAAACTAGGAATGAAACCACTCTATGACCTGGCTATTACACTCCTTGGTATTTATCCAAAAAGAAACAAAAACCAAAACCAGAAATCAGTATACTATAGCGATACAGCCACTTCAATGTTTATAACACTAGAATTCACAACAGCCAAATTATACAATCAGCCCAGTTGCCCCTCAATAAATAAATGGATTAAGAAAATGTGGTATATATACACAATGAAGTTTTACTCAGCCATAAAAAAATAAAATTATGACATTTACTGATAAATGGATGTAAATGTAGAACATCATGCTAAGTGAAATAAGCCAGACTCAGAAAATCAAGGGCTGAATATTTTCTCTCATGTGGCAGCTAGAGTAAAAAAGGGAAAAGTGGGGCAGGGTGCATGGATTGGATATCATAAAGTCATGGGAAAGATCTGTGGAGTAGAAGGAGATTGAGAAGAAGGGAGAAGGAACGGGAAACAGTAGGAAATGTGGAATGAATTTAACAAAATATAGATTTTTAACAAAACATAGAATGGGCAATTTCAACTTTATGTATATGTAGAAAGTGCCAATAAAAAATAAACAAATAAATGAGTGACAGGAAGATCAACAGAGAAAGGAAAATAGGGGAGGGAGACAGGAAGGGAAAGAAGAGGAGGGAGGATGGGGGACTGAATGGAATAAATCAACTTCCAAGCATGTATGACTTTGTCAAAATGAATCCAATTACCATGTACAACTACAACACTCTAATAAAATAATTAAATAACTAAATAAATAAAATATGAATTTTCTAAATATAATGGGCCAATGGGATGTAAGGTTAAGCATAGGAGGTAAGTGCAGTATGTGCATCTCCACCAGTCTTTGTTGTCCATTTGCACATCATGTTCACCAAGCTCCATGGGCACAGAATTGCAATGAGAGATTCTTATGGTTTGGATCTTGAATGCCCTCCAAAGCTCATGTGTTGAAGGCTTAGTACCCCATGCACAGCACTCTTCAGAGATAAGATCTCTGGTAAGGATAAGATTGGTTAAGGACTGACTTCATGAATGAATGAATCCATCTGTGGATTCAGAGCTTAATTTGATATTGAGTGATAAACTTTAGGAGGTGGAACCTAGTTGGAGGAAACAGGTCACTGGGATCATGCCCTTGAAGAGAATATTTGTCCCCAGTCTTTCTCTTTCTCACCCCTGTCCCCCATTTCTCTCTTCCCTTTCCTAGCCACCATGTGGTGAGCAGCACTGATCTACCATGTGCTCCCAGTCATAATGTTCTGCTTCACCACAGTTTAAAAGCAAGAGTCAGCCAAACATGGACTGAAACTCTTGAGCCAAAATAAATCTTTCCTATAGTTGATTTCTCTGACACATTGTGTCAGAGTGATGCAAAGCTAACACAGACTCCTAGTTTATATGAGGTTAAGTTTATTAGCTATTTAACAGGATAAGTAGGGATCCTGACAGTTCCAAGAAATCATGCTTTCTGTTCCAACCAAATCATGCTACAAAAGCAGAAAGGAGGTTATAGCATTCTAAGGAAGAAGAAAAACCAAAAAATTCTCTCTCACTCATGTTACTTCCCTATAACTAGCCAACAATATAAGTAAAAATGATATCAGAAAAGAAAGAGAAAGGGCAACCAACAGTGAACCAAAGGTAAAAGAGCTGAAAGAATAGGTATGTATCAAGAAGTAAAATTAAAACAGTAGAATTAGCTGGGTTTGGTGGTGTAGGCCTATAATCCTAGCAGCTAAGGAGGTTGAGGCAGGAGGATATTAAGTTCAAAGACAGCCTTAGAAACTTAGCAAAGCCCTAAGCAACTTAGCGAGACCCTGTCTCAAAATTAAAAAAAAAAAAAGGTGGAGACGTGGTTCAGTAGTTAAGTGCCCCTGGGTTCAATCCTGGGTATCAAAAACAAAAAATAAATAAATAAATAAATAAATAAACAAAACAAGACAAACAAACAAAACAGTAGAGTTAATTTTGTGCACATTCCCACTGTTCTTGTAAGAACAAAACACACACATGCAAACTAAGAATACAAACTGTATAATTTTGGTGATTCTATATGTGAGTTAAACAATTTTATATTTCCAACTGAAACTTACACTATACAATATAAAAATTAATGAGAAATTCAAATTAAAGTTTAAATTTTCTCTTTTCTCTGAACAATATTAACAAAGATATCTTGACAAGTTAAGAAACTCTAGAAGAAAGGGAAAAGCTTTATATTTTAGTGTATTCAATGACACCTTTTTCCTGTTTTTTGAACAATGGGTCTCTGATTTTCACTTTATACTGGGTCCTCTAAATTACATAGCTGGCACAGTTAATGACCATCAATTTCAGATCAATAAAACAACAATAATATTATCTGTTGTACTGACCTTATGCTTGCTGAAATAATAATTAAGATAAATATTACGAGACTTCCAGTTTCTGGTCCACCACATAAGGAGCCTACAAATCACCATTCTGTTTTAACAAGTTAAAAGCTGAACAAATTGAAAAATGAAATGCTCTTTTTATATCCATCAGAGAAGTGAGGTCACAAGGCAATCTGTAGCTCTCAAAACAGGAGCGATAGAGAGGCAGATACACAGAAGTAAAACTTGTAGAATCAGAGACCCACTACCAAGACAAGAAAACCTGAACTGTAGTTGATAGATTGCTGGAGGTGTGGACAAGCCTGCGAGATTAAAAACTCCAGTCACCCAGGGGCATCCTCATCCTTTTAATTTTACTGTCGGGAGCTAACAAGGTTCTCACAATGAAGATGGGAGGAAAAATCCGTATAGCTTCTGGAAAGAAAAAGGAAAAGGAACTATTTTGAAATGCGACTGGTCTTAACATGCCATGCTTTCAAGAGAAACTATTTTACTAAAGCCTAATCTTACCTAGGGAAAGGAAATATCCAATTCCAGCCCTCTACAGTTATCCTGTTTCACCTGAAGGGATGCAGGACAGAGGCACTTAAAAAGTTCATGGCCCAAGGATATAGGTTCACTAAAAGACTGAGACTAATCTAAGCGGAGGACTATAGAATACTCCTCCTTTCCCATTCCATATTCCATATTATTATTAAATTACTATTTACTGAGTTCCTTTCACCAAGTACACTATGTCTTGCTTTCAACAAAGGATTACCAGCCATATTTACACACTAAAAGAACACACACACATACACACACACACACACACACACACAATTTGAAGACACAGACCAAACATCAGAACTGGACTCAAAGGTATCAGACCATGAATTTAAAACAGATAAAATTAATAAGCTACGGGCTGTGATTGAAAAAAGCACAGAATATGCAAGAGCAGATGAGTAATGTAAGCAGATATGGAAATTCTAACGTAGAATCAAAAGGAAGTACCAGAGATCAAAAAAGCTGAAGAATGCCTTTGATGGGCTCATTAGTAGACTGGGCACAACTTAGGAAAAAAAATCTCTGAGCTTCAGGATATGTCACTAGAAACTTCCAAAACAGAAAAGCCAAGTTTTAAAAAAGAAAGCAACAGCAAAACAATAATAATAATAAGAAAAAGAGCTTATGGGACAATTAAAAAGGTTTAACATACATGTAATGAGAATATCAGAAGGAAAAGAGAGAATAGAACCAAAGAAATATCTGAAGCGATATGTCAGAAATTCCCCTACATTAATCTTGAACACCAAAATCACAGATTCAAGAAGTTCAGAGAACACCAAGCAGGACAAATGCTCCCCAACCAAAAAAAAAAAAAAAAAAAAAANAAAAAAAAAAAAAACAATATAATATAATATATAATATAATATAATATAATATATATATTATATATATATAATATAATATAATATACCTAAGCATATTATATTCAAATTGCAGAAAATCAAGATAAAGAAAAAAAAAAAATCTTGAAAGAAGCCAGAGGAAAACAAATGCTTTACTCATAATAGAAGAAAAAGTTAAGAACATCCAACTTCCCAGAAACCATGAGAGTAAGAAGACAGAGCAGAGTGAAATAGCTCAAGTGTTGAGAGGGAAAAAAACCCAAACAACCTAGAATCCTATTATCCTGCAAAATTATCCTTCAAAAGTGAAAAGGAAATAAAGACTTTATCTGACAAAACTTAATGGAATAATATGCTGTCAGTATACCTACCTTGCAAAAACTAAAAAAGGTCAAATAAGTTCTTCAGAGAGAGGAAAATGATTCAGGTCAGAAGTTCAGATCAACATAAAGATAGGAAGAACATTAAAGAATAAGTAAAGGTAAAACATTACAACTATAAAATGAAAAAAACTAATTTAATTCCTCCTTTTCTCTTTCCTTACTAGTATCTCAGAATCTCATGACTTTATGTATCATGTATCAGATAACAATCTTCACTAACCACATCACAGCTCTACTAAACTCATTTAAGTAGCACTTTTACAATGTCTGTTTCATCAGGTACTTTCATTGTTTTATTCCTTTACAATCAGGCTGTAAATGCTCTAGAAACAGTAGCCACTTATTACCAGGTCATAGGACACAGTTTCATCCTTTCACTCTTTGCATTAAGACATATTCTATCTTAACAGAAGTTCAGTCTCAAAAACCAATCAATTCACAAACAGAGACTGTTTCTCATATAATGTTCTTGGTTTTAACAACAAAATATTTAATAATCAATAAAAAATAAAATCACAGCAAAGAAAATCTAGTCTATCTATTTCATAATGTTCTTTTAAATAGTTATAAACATTGATTCTTAGTGTGTCTAAATTTATGATTATTCTAGTGATTTGGTAAGAAATCAACTCAATGATATAATTTAATATTGCTATAATACAACTACAATAATAACCAATACAACCATAATAATAACTTATATTTATGTAGTTTCCATGTTCCAAGTAAAAAGCAAAAACTCACATTTTTGCTTTTTACTTTTATTAGTTAATGATAATCTAACAGTCCCATTAATATAAGAGTTTGGAGACTGTGTTCTTGCTGACAGATCACCATGAGTTAAAGTAGAACACTGCTACTACAATTATTATTATCATAACTCCTCCTACTACAAACACTAGTACTATTACTTCTTTCACTCCCCACCCCTATTAGCATTCAACAAAACTCTCCTTTCCTCCTCAATAATGGAAATTCTCCATGAAACTTAGTTGCAGCTATTTCAGAATAATACAGTGACTTTTTAAAAATACTTACTTCCAGTCTTTTGCTTTCTTTTTAAACTAAAGGAAAATGTAGATGACTTTAAGCTCAAATTTCCTGGTTATGCTAGAGAAATATGGCTCTCAGATTAAAGATGTTATATAGAAGTTTAAAGAAAAACTTCCAAGGCAATTGAATACCTTATACAAATTATAATTCACCAATTATCAATGAACTAATGAATGTAAAGAATTATTGTTCCAATATCCAAGACAAAAATAGCAGATACCACATATTTCCTGCAGGGTTTGGGTTAGCATAGTCAACTGATTAAAAGAAAATAACACCTGTTTTTAGAAAAGGTGTATAGTAGAGGATGGGTGCAAATTTCTAGTTGCCCTGTGGCTAGGAGTTCAAGTAGCAGGAATACTGCTTCTCAGTGCAATGGTGACAGAAAGAATACACTAAAGTTCAATATCAAAATCACAGAGACACATTGTTCAGGAGCTTTGAACATAGGTCAGTAAAGAATACCTTGAGAATCCAGCCAACAATGCCACAGGACCAATTTATCATGGAAGGGAGAGGTAACCCAGACAGAAACAAAATCTATGAAAAAAAAAAAAAGGCACAGGGGAACCTAGGGAACAGACAGGGAATCAATTTAAATGATCCACAGCAACCTAGTCTGAAAAGTGCTCCATGCTTCTCAGATGGAAAGTGAAGAGCTTTCAGGGAGCAATCTTGTAATGAACCCATAGCAGGGAGCCCAGGAGTTCTTAAAGAGCATGTGGGCTGCCCAGGCGCCAGTGAGATCTAGAGTTCAGCCGAGGGGGGCACAAATGAGGCAGGCACAAAAGAGATTGCAACTAAGGGGACTCAGGCCAGGAATACAGAAAAGAGTGCAGCTTACTACTATCCCTATGAGCTTAGCATCTTATGGGATTAACCAGAGGGAACACAGAAACTGGAGAGGTGGGCACATTTGTGCTAAGGGTTTTATCCTTGAAAGAATACATTTGTGGACTGTGGAGTGTGCAAGACCAACTCTGTTGGTCACTCTACCCTAGAAGTGCAGTTCTTAGGAAGCCTCTAAGACCCAGATGCCCAACAGTGATTGGCATCTGCCCAGCAAAAGGATGTGTGGAGCTATTCTGTCTAGAGCAGATACCTCACAACAAAGTTCCAAAGGTTGGATCGATCTTAATCCTAGCCTCTGTAACTTCACATTCAGAAATCTTCATCAACCCTGCCCTGGGAATGCATCTACCTAGGTTGCAGGAACAAAACCCCAATTTTTACTAATTCTCATTCAGTTCTACTTAAAACTACTGAGAAGGGAACGCGAGAGCTACTACAACTAGTTTCATCCCAGACCACTCCAGCTCGCAATTTAGCAACTCAAAGAAGATGGTTTTAATAAACCCTGGCCCTTGGTCTCACTAAAGGGTACATAACCCAAGAAGAAACAAAGGAGGACAGTGTAGCATGGGCAGTGAACACCCATTCTTGTTAACAGTTTTGACCACGCTGGCAGAGATAATTCCTTCATTTTTCATGAAGTTTTTTTTTCTTTTCTTATTCCTTTCTTCTCTCATTTTTTCCCATCAAGTGTGAATGTGTATATGTATGTATTCTAGCTGTGTTGACTAGATCATGGAACACACACACACACACACACACAATTTTTTCTCTTCATTTTTTTTTTCTTTACCCATTTGTTATTTTGCCTAGTTTTGACTTCAGAGGATTAGGGAGTTTTGTTTAATTAGCACTGTACATATCATAGTTTATTCTAATGCTACATATTGATCTCTAGTTGTTGCTGTTGTTTCCCTTTCTTCAGAGAGGGTCTGAGAAGCAGCTATGAGTGCAGAAGGTAGAGACTCTACAGCTATACTATACACACATCTCAAAGTAACAGCACATTTTCCTCCACAAACTAACTAAACCCTCTCGAATTTCAACAGTACTTCAACTCAAAGAATAGGGAAAGAAAAAAAAAAGAAAAACAAAAGAAATTATTAGGTCCCAAGTAGGAACAACTAGAGGAGAATGTTGGGTCTCACTTTTAGACACCTACTCCATAACAAAATCAGAGAAAGATTTAAAAATGATGGCTCAGAAGAACCCACAGTGTTACAACAGCAGCTCTGGAAGAGTGAATCAAATTAGCAGTTCTGCAGTGGCGAACTGAGAGGCAATGACTGTAGGAACTAAGACTTGTTTTGATTACCCTGAGCCTATATGTTGAAGTTAAGAGATAACAATAATGGAGGACTTACTACAAAAGAGATAATGACTACACACCAAAGAATGTCCTCATGAAAGAGGAAGAGGGATCCATCTCAACAGATGAACACAAGTCCAAGACCTCTAAAGACACAAGGAAGCTAGCAAACAAATCTCCCCCCAAAAGTTAAAATCTTCCAACAAAGGAACATCCGGACATGGACGGGAATGAAATTCTAGAGAAAGATATTTAAAAATCGATTATTAAAAGGTTTATAATAAGCTAAAAGAAGATCTAAGGAACAAAATAAGACAGTAATTACAGGAGATGAAAAACCATGTCAATAGAGATTCTGAAAAGAAACCAATCAGAACTGCTAGAAATGAAAGACACAATAAATCAAATAAAAAATTCACTTGAAAGTATCACTAACAGACTAGATTACATATAAAACAGAAATTAATTCCTTGAAGACAGGGTATTTGAGCTGAATACTCAGCACACAGTAAAGAAAAAAATAAAATTCTATGATCAGAACATACACGCACTCTGACACATTAAGAAACCAAACTTGAGAGTCATTGGGATAGAAGAAGGTATAGGAATATAGGCTAATGCATAAGAACCTTTTCAGTGAAATAACATCAGAAAAATTTTCAAACCTTAGGAATGAGATGGACATCCACATACAAGATGCATGTAGAACCCCAAAGAAACAAGATAAAACTAGAACCTCTCTAAGAAACTTCATAATCAATATGCCTATCCTAGAGAAGGATAGAATGTTAAAAGCCCCAAGGAAAATGTCAAATCACATTTAAAAGTAAACCAATAAGACTTAATTCAGACTTCTCAACTCAGACCCTAAAAGTCAGAAGCCTTTGAAATGAGATAATTCAAGCTCTGGGGGAAAAAAAAATTGTCAACCAACATTGGTATATCCAGCGAAGCTACCATTGAGAACTGAAAAGGAAATTAAAAACTTTGTATGATGAGGATAAACTAAAAGAACTTACAACCACTAAACCTTCACTACAGAAAATAAACAAACCCCAGAACTCTCAAATGGATGAAACACTTCAGATAAGCAATTAAGCAAATAAAAATCAAGAATGAATTAAATTCATAAAACAATCAAAATGACTGGAAATCTCTTCAGAATAATTCTGAAAGTAAATGGTCTCAACACTCCAATAAAAGACACAGACCTAAAGAATAGATTTAAAAGATTTAGAGACCCAACCATATGCCATTTGCAAGAGACTCACAGGCAAACATATCCCCAGACCGAAAGTAAAACAAAGAAAAGACTTATTCCATGAAAATGGAGTCTGGAAACAATAAGAAGTAGATATTCTCATATCTGACAAAGCAGAATTCAAGCAAAAAATAATCAAAAAAGATAAGGAAGGCCACTACATACTGTTAAAAGGAGCAATACAACTAGAAGATATAAAAATAGCAAATATTTATACCCCAAATGTCTGTGCACCTAATTACATAAAACAAATACTTCCTAACTTTACTTAGTTCCCAGACTGACACCAATACAAAAATAACTGATGATTTCAAAATAACACTCAACAAGAGACAAGTCATCCAGACAAAATTCAATATACTTCTGACCTAAATGATACTATAAGTCAAATGGACCTAATAAATATTTACAAAATATTTCACCCAACAGCTGAATACACTTTCTTTTCAGTAGCCCATGATGGAACCTTTTCCAAATAAACTATATTTTAGAACACAAAGCAAGTCTTAACAGATCCAAAAAAATTTAAAAAATCAATTTTATCCCATGCATCTTATCAGATCATAGTGGATTGAAATTAGAAATCAACAAGAAAAAAACTTATAGAATCCACATAAAGATTGAACAATACTCTTTCAAATAAGGAATGGATCATAAAAGAAATGAGAGGAGAGATTTAAAAAAAAAATTCCTAGAATCAAACAAAAACAGCAATACAACATACTAAAATCTCCGGGATACCATAAAGGCACTATTAAGAGAAAAATTTATGTATTAAGTGCCAATGTTTAAAAAGAAAGAAATTAAGTTCCCAAATAAATTCCCAAATAAACAATCAAATGCTATCTCAAGGCTCTAGAAAAGCAGGAACAAACGAATTCCAAAACCAATAGAAGACTGGATATATAATTAAGATCACAGCCAAAATTAATGAAATAAAAAATTTAAATAAACAAAAGGAGATATCACCACAGGAACCTGTTTTTTTAAAAAAACCTTTGGGAGAATATAGAATTTATTATTTTAGATAAGCATATACTTCTTCTATAACTGAAATAATACAAAACCATTAATATCATGTTTAATTGCTGTCCTGATTTTTGTTTTCCAATTATTGATTAAATTGTTTCTTTACAATATTGATCTTACCATTTCTTGTGCTGTAATTGCTTTCATAGACATTGCTAAATTTTTAAAGGATCAATGCAACAAAGAATAAGCTCTTTGAAAAGATAAACAAAATTGATAAACCCCTACCAAAAAACTAACTAAAAGAATGAAAGAGAAGACCCAAATTAACAAAATTAGAGATAAAAAGGAGATATCACCACAGGCACCTGTTTTTTAAAAAACCTTTGGGAGAAATATAGAATTTATTATTTTAGATAAGCATATACTTCTTCTATAATTGAAATAATACAAAACCATTAATATCATGTTTAATTGCTGTTCTGATTTATGTTTTCTAATTATTGATTAAATTGTTTCTTTACAATATTGATCTTACCATTTCTTGTGCTGTAATTGCTTTCATAGATATTGCTAAATTTTTTCCATTGGCCTATTTTTCTGTTTTTAAGATTTTTGTCTTTGTTTTAATGGTTTTCTGAGATATTTATCTTTTTAATTTTTTTGGGGGGG
>NW_025999982.1:32497838-32544717 GCF_001458135.2 Marmota marmota marmota | reverse complement strand
TGGGGGGGGGGGGGGGGGAGGAAGGGAGTACTGGGGATTGAACTCAGGGGCTCTCGGACACTGAGCTACATCCCCAGACCTATTTTGTATTTTATTTAGAGACAGGGTCTCACTGAATTGCTTAGTGCCTTTTGCTAAGGTTGGCTTTGAACTCCTGATCCTCCTGCCTCAGCCTCCTGAGCTGCTGGGATTACAGGTGCACCACCACACCCGGCTACTTTTTAATTTTTTATTAGTTCTTTTTAATTATACATGATAATAGAATTTATCTTGATATAATTGTAAAGCATGGAATATAATTTGTTATAATTCAGTCCCCAGTACTTCCACTTCCCCACCCTTCCTCCCAATTCATGTTCACTTCCCTTTACTCTACTAATCTTTCTACTATTTACTTATACTTTTTTTTTTTTAATAGTGTCTTGTGGATATACATGATCGTGAGTTTCACTGTGGTACATTCACATGTGTACACAGGAATGTTAGGTCAGATTTATTCCACTGTCTTTCCTTATCCTCCCTCCTCCCTTTACTTTATTCCCCTTTGTCTACTCCACTGAACTTTCTTTCATTGTTCTTTATTCACCACCCCCTACCCCATTTTGGATTAGCTTTTGCATATCAGAGAAAACATTCAAACTTTGACATTTTGGGACTGACTGTTTTTACTTAGTATGATAGTCTCTAGTTCCATCCATTTATTGGCAAATGACATAAAGTCATTCTTCTTCATGGCTGAGTAATACTACACTGTGTATATATGCCACATTTTCTTTATCCATTCATCTGTTGAAGGGCACCTGTGTTGGCTCCATAGCTTAGCTATTGTGAGTTGTGCTGCTATAAACATTGATGTGGCTGCATTTCTGTAGTATACTGATTTTAACTCCTTTGGATACATATGAAGGAAGAGTGGGATGCCAGTTCCATTCTTAATTTTTTGAGGAATCTCCATAATGCTTTCCAGAGTGCTTACACCAATTTGAAGTCACACCAACAAGTATGAGTGTGCCCTTTTCCCCACATCATCACCAATATTTATTCTTGTATTCTTGAGAATTGCCATTTTGACTGGAGTGAGATGAATTATCAGTGTAGTTTTAATTTGCATTTCTCTAATTGTTAGAGATGTTGAACATTTTTTCATATATTTGTTGACCATTCATGTTTCTTCTTTTAAGAAGTTTCTGTTTAGTTTCTTTGCCCTTTAACTGACTGGGTTATTTGTTTTTTGGGTTAGTGTTAAGTTTTTTGAGTTTTTTGTATATCCTGAATAGTAACACCCTGAGGAACAAGTGGCAAGATTTTATCCCATTCTGTAGGCTCTCTCTTGATTGTTTCCTTTGCTGTGAAGAAGGTTTTTAATTTGATGCTGTCCCATTTATTCATTTTTAAATTTTACTTCTTGCACTTAAGGAATCTTGCTAAGGAGGTCGGTTCTTGAGCTGACATGGTGGAGTGTTGGGCCTACATTTCTTCTAGCAGGTGCAGGGTTCATGGTATAATACAGAGGTCTTTGATCCACTTTGTGCTTAGTTTTTGTAGGGTGAGAGATAGGGGTTAAATTTCATTCTATGACTAGTATCCTTGATGAACATAAATGCAAAATTCTTAATAAAATATTGGCAAACAGCATACAAAAGCACACTAAAAAGACAGCACTTGATGATCAAGTGGGTTTCATCCTGAGAATGCAAGGTTTGTTCAACATATGCATATCAATAAATGTAATTTGCCACATAAATAGACTTAAAAAAGATTAAAATCACATTATTAACTCAATAGATGCAGAAAAAGCATTTGACAAAAGTACAATAACCATTCATGTTCAAAACACTAGAAAAACTAGGGACAGAAGGAAATTACCTCAATATTGTAAAGGCTATATACACAAACCAAGGCCAGAATGATTATGAATGCAGAAAAAACTGAAAGCATTTCCTCTAAAAAGACAGGAACAAGATAAGGATGCCTATTTTCACCAATCCTGTTCAACATAGTCCTTGAAACTCTAGCCAGAGCAATTAAGCAAGAGAAGAAAATAAAAGGATATAAACAGGAAAAGAAGAGCTCAAATTATCTATTTGCTCATGACATGATTCCATATTTAAAAGATCCAGAAAATGCCACCAGAAGACTTCTAGAACTCATAAATTAATTCAGCAAAGTAACAGGATACAAAATCAACATCCATAAATCAATCATGTTTGCATACCCCAATAATAGAACTGTTGGAAAACAAATTAGAAAAACTATCCCTTAAAAATAGCCTCAATCCAGGCACAGTGGCACACACCTATAATCCCAATGGCTCCAGAGGCTGAGGCAGGAAGATCAAAAGTTCAAAGCAAGGCTCAGCAAGGGCAAGGCATTAAGCAAGTCAATGAGACCCTGTCTCTAAATAAAATACAATAGGGCTGGGGATGTGGCTCAGTGACTGAGTGCCCCCGAGTCCAATCCCCAGTAACAAACTAACAACAACAACAAAAAATAGCCTAAAAAAAAAATGGGGATAAATCTAATAAAAGAGGTAAAGGATATCTACAATGAAAACTATAGAACACTAAAGAATGATATTTTAGAAGATGGAAAGGCTTCCCATGTTCTTGGATAGGCAGAATTAATATTGCCAAAATGGCCACACTACCAAAAGCACTATACAGATTCAATGTAATTCCTATCAAAATTCCAACAACGTTCTTCACAGAAATAGAAAAGGTAGTCACGAAATTCATTTGAAAAAAATAAGAGACCTAGAATAGGAAAAGCAATCCTTAGCAAGAAAAGCAAAGCAGAAAGCATCACAATACTGGTCCTATTTCTTGGTTTGACCAAGCCCTAGAACCATAGACTTCTGTATTCAATTGCTTATCTATGTAAGCAAAGAGACTGAGAACAACTTTGAATTATGTGTTTAAGATGGGTCTTTCTAAGGAGTTATTCAAAGTAAAATCTGAATGATAAGAAGTCACCCAAGAGAAAATCATGGTGAGTACCACAGAAAGAGCTAATGGTGCAAGGGTCTTGAGATCATAATAAGCATGACATATTTTAGCAACACAAAAAAAGGGATGGCTGGTAGAATGAACAAGGGAAAAAAATGAAAAATGTGAAGTCAGACACATAGTGTATGGATTCACTGTGTATGGCAAAGGAAAGCCATTGGGAAGTATGAAGAAAGAAGGTAACATGACCTGACTTACCTTTACACAGAAAACTCTGAAGGAGGTGGGGGCAGGCTGTGAGAACAGGAGGCAATTGCAAAGATCCAGGAAAGAAATAAAGGTGTGCTACTTTAGGGTGATAATAGTGAAGATGGAGAGAGGTATAGTTATGAAGACTGACTAATGGAAGTAATGGTGGTAGGGAAGGAAAGATAAATCTAGGTCAACTTGGATTTTTGCCTTGAGCAACTAAGTGAAGCTGGGGAGTGATATTGGGGAGAAGGGAGCAGCTGAGAGAAAATATCAAGAGTTCTGTTTTGGCCATGTTCAGTCTAAGACATATATTATGTGGATATGGACACACAGGCAGCTAAATATACAAGGCCAAGGTTCTGGGGCTGGATCAAGCAAAGAAATACAGATTTAGAAGCCATCAGTGTACTCTAATAGTTAAAGCTATGGGAACTGTTGAGCACCTGTAGGCAGAGAAAAGGTACCAAAAAAGGGGGCCCAGCACTGAACTAGAGTCCTAAAATATTTTGAGGTCTGGCAGTGAATACAGAGCCAGCAAAGAATAGAAGGAACAGCTAATGAAGTGAAAATAAAACCAGAAAAATGGGATCCCTGGAAACCACAAAAAAGTACTTTATGAAGCAGAATGTGGCCATCCATATAAAAAACTAATGAAAAGAAAGGCAAAAACAGAAAAATCCGATGGGCTTGATAACAGGAAAATAATTGGTGACCTTGACTTTAAGGAGCCTCAGGAGAAGGTGTTGGAACTGGAGGAGCATGGAATGAGGAGAAAGCCTTGAATTAGAAAGTATAAACAATGATTAGAGAAGACTCTTTCAAAAAGGGTAGTGGCTGGAGATGATAATAATGGGAGATCACAAATTAGGATAATTTGGTAGGGAGGGAAGGAATTGAAGAAAGAGCAGGTAATCACAGACTTGAAGGTGTGAGGCAAATTACCCAGAGCCCAGTTGGAGCCACTGATCAATGACAGGGGTAGCCTTGCCCATTTCATCAGAAGGAAAGATAGTGCACAATGCAGGCAGGCTGATTGTTTCAGGGTAGGGAGAATGAGGTAGTTCCTTGTAGCTGCTATCTTCTCAACCTGAAAAACATTATTAAAATAGGTAATATGTTTACATAGAGAAAAAAGGCATAAAAAACACTCTTCAGAAGAATAGAAAGCAAACCTACTAGGAAAGTGGAATAGAACTATAAGCAACATTCAATGCCCATTTGAGATTTGTAGCCACAAAGTGATAGTGAAACCAGTAAGCAGACAGAGAGATTTTTGGCTCAATTGAGGGTATGGAACAGAATGATAACTGAGCTGAATCGGTTCTTGCCAGAAAGGAGTACCATTGAGGGAGAGCACGTTATTCAGAAGGAAATAAGGAGACTGCAATTGCGGAATTTTGGTTAAGTCAGAAGAACTATTTAAAACATTCTAGTTTGAGATAAAAATAATCTCAATACCTTAAGGAATTTCTTCTTTTTCAATTGTTAAGTCATTTATCAGATTTTTGACAATAGCATTGAGTGTAAATAGAGTAGTTTTCCAACATTATTTACTTGAAGTCTTTTCATGTTATTATGACACTGAACTATACTGACCGGACAGTGAAAATTTTAATAATGTCTTCCTGCATGCAATGATTAGTATGCATGTAGAAACATAAGAATGGTTTGAATAAGTCCCCCAAAGGTTCATTCATTAAAGGCTTGGCTCATGATTCTATGAGTCCTACTAGAAGGTCTTCTGGTACATAGGGTCATGCCATGGAAGGGGAACACCTTTGTTCCTAGAATCTTTTTTTCTCTCTTTTCCCATCCCAGCCATGAGGTGAGCAGTTTTGCTCCAGCATGTATTCTTTACCATGATGTGCTGCTCATCACAGGACCAAAAGCAACAGTGCCAGTCAACCATGGGTTGAAACCACTAAAACTGTGAGCCAAAATAAACCTTTCCTTTTAAAAAGTTGATTATCTTAAATATTTATTACGGTAACAAAAAACTGGATAACATAGGTATGGTATGAAAATGTCATTGCAAGAAAGATCAACTAAAATTAAATCAAATGAAGCATAAAACACATTGACATCTGGAAACAATTTCAAGGAATACCCAATTCATAGGCTACAAAGAAAGAATGATTGAGACATTCTGATTCATTTTTATGGAAGAAAAGAGTGGACAAAGGGGTTGGGGAGAGAACACAGGGAGGAGACAACAGGTTTTCTCCTCTCTTCTCCTTCTGCCTGTCATCTTTCCCTTAGGCTATAAGCTCTGAGAAGATATTTTTTTTTTTTTTTCCTGAGATCATCTTTGTGCCTCCAAAACTAGAATGGGATTCAATAATGAATAAGCTCAATAGAAGATTCTCAGTAAATGTGTATTGAAATTAGAATTCCCAGGCAAACATACACAAAATTATTGGTCATGGAAAAAGAATAGGTGGAACCTAAACAAACACCCTTGTTCCTAGAGACTCTTAGAAATGAGCTCTGTTGGGAAGCCCAGCACATATCAGGTTGCCATAAGGAAAGTATGGGGACAGTAATCAGAAATATCACAGTTTTCCAACTAAATGCACCAGATCAGACTGTAAGCTTTAAGAAGGCAGAGATTTTTGTCTAATTTTTTACTGCGTAGATCCCATGAATACATTGATTGCCATAAGGAAAGTATGGGGACAGTAATCAGAAATATCAGTTTTCCAACTAAATGCACCAGATCAGACTGTAAGCTTTAAGAAGGCAGAGATTTTTGTCTAATTTATTTACTGCATATATCCCATGAATATATTGGAGAACCTGCACACATCCATACATATTTGTTGAATAATTTGGTATATTTTCAGGGTTAGAAAGATGAGAGACCAAAGAAAAAATACTAATAAATTATGACCTTATCTTGGAATAACCATTTTAAGATTAAGCTGTAATTATAAACATTGAGGCCCTCCTGACTCCAAAGTCCATATTTTTTTTACTATACCATGTTGCCATGATTTAGTATAGATGGTATGTTAAATCAATCCAGGAACACTACTATTAGAAAATGCATGCTAAAGATATAAACAGCTTACTATTTCCCAGTGAGTATGAGCAGTTGTTTCAATTAATCTATGGCAGACATTCATGAGAAGATAACAAATTCCCAATAAACTGCCTTCCATTTAGAAAGATCTGCTCTACCAATTATGAGATATGTGACCTTAGTCATTTTTCATTCTAAATCTTACGTTTCTTTCTTTTTTGGGAGGGCGGCGGGGGCGTTGTACTGACTGTACTTAGAGGTGCTCAACCACATCCCCAGCCTTTTATATATTTTATGTAAAGACAGGGTATTGCGCAGTTGCTAAGGGCCTTGGCTCAGTTGCTGAGGCAGGCTTTGAACTGGAGATCCTCCTGCCTCAATCTTTCAAGCCACTGGGATTACAGGTTATTTCTTCTTCTATCTTTGTATGATACTTGTATTAAAATTTCCTAAGGTTAATGTGAAGACTTATTAGCACTTGTAAATGCTTATTATTAGCACAATGCATAGCACTTGACAGAAACTCAGAGTTGATCCTTTTCCCTCACCTTTTCTCCTATCTTTCCCCACTTTTGTTATGTTATAGTGTTATACACATAAGCCACAGAGCATATTGGTTAACAGCATAGTCTGAAGGCAGACTACTCAGATTGGCTACTACTGATAGCTATGTGACTACAAATAAATTACCAATGTGTGTCTCCACTAATAAATTACCAAACTTGTGCCTTCCAGATTCTCATCATAAATGAAAATAATAATATCAAGTTATTATGGTTTGGATCTAAAAATCCATCCCCTTCCAAAGCTCCTGTGTTAGGCAATGCAGGAACTTTCAAGGGTTAAATACTTTGATTATGAGAGTTGGAACCTCATGAGATAATTAATTCATTTAATGGATTAATAATCTGAATGATTACTGGATGGTAACTATAGGCAGGTGGGGTGTGACTGTAGGAAGTAGGTCACTGGGGGAGGGGTCTTGTACTGTATCTTCTCCCCAGCTCCTCATGCTCTCTCTCTCTGCTTTATGTCCACCATAAACTGAGAAGCTTTCCTCCGTCATGCTCTTCTGCCACAAAGTTCTGTCTCACTTCAGGTCTATAGCAAAGGTGTCAGACAACTGTGAACTGAAACCATGAGTCAAAATAAATCTTTCCTCCTATAAGTAGTCCTTGTCAGATATTTTTGCTTACAGTGATAAAAAACTGACTACCATAAAACTCATGAAGTTGTTGTAAGGACTATAAAATAATGTCTTTAAGTGATCAGAATAATGTTTGGCACATGCTGGTCACCAAGTAAGTGCTCGTCATTTTTATTACCTTCAATAACCTATCTAATCTAACTGCTGATCCTAACACCTTGCATACAATATTCTTAAACACAAACTTTTAACTTCATAAAATTGCCTTCACATTTATTGAGCATTTTTATGTGATGAGTCCTATTCTAGAACACATTTATCAAGGAAGCCTTTTCCTTATTTTCTATTTAACTAAATTTCTAATTTACTAGGAAGGAGTGTAAAGCTTGCTAACTGAACAAAAGCCTTTCTTTTATTAAACAGAAAATAAAGACTTTGCACGTGAAGTAATTGGATTTCTTCCTCCTTTTTATTGCTTCACTTGCAGTGACTGCAAAAACGTTTCAGACATTTCATGAAGAAAAAAAAATGTTTCCAATTTACTACAAAAGCCTGTAATACAACCTGAAGTATGGTTTTCTGCCACAATCTATATACTCTTTATCATTACAGTTTCTTTAATAGTAAGCAGGTATTAAACAGCTTCATCGGGCTCCTTCTTTTAGGTGTGAGAGCTTTTTAGTGCATAGTTATTTAATCAACAAAGTAACATTACTATCATATTGTTATTGCTCTCTGCAAGACAATGACTCTTATTCTAGCTTCTTGATTCTTTCTTTTTTAAGCTAGACAAATGGAAGACACAGCAAACCATACTAGCTAAAAGAACTTTCATGTCAAATTTGTCTCAAGCTATTAAAAAGTATTTACTCATTTAATATTAGCCTTTTAAATTACAAGACATTCTGTACACTTTTAGCATCAACTAGTAATAATACTGTATTGATTTTTATATCTACCAAAGGGTTATATGTGTTTTAGTGACAATATCAAGTTTTGATGAAAAATGCAAAGCAGTTGTGACTGTCATACAAAATTACTACCTAGAGTGATATTTTACATTAGTTTTACTGATAAAAGGATAGAGAAATCAAGTTTTAGACTCCTTAAAGACTAAACTATACAGTTACTGATTATTCCTTTGAACTACTGTTATTTGTTGCCAATTTATGTAGGATAGGTTCATCTATTTAAAAAGAGGAGTGTGGAAATTTAGATACTAGGATTTATTAAAAGTTATGAGACAAATTAAGGGATAGAACAGGAAAAAATGAATTTTAATGAATTTTCAATTCATTAAAACTGGATTATATCAAGAGAACTGGATTTGAGTTGGGCATGGTGGCACATGTCTATAATCTCAGAAGTTTGGGCAACTGAAGCAGGAGGATGGCAAGTCAAAGCCAGCTTCAGCAACTTAGCAAGACCATGTCTCAAAATAAAAAATTAAAAAGGGCTAGGGATATGGCTCAGTGGTTAAATTACCTGGGTCCAATCCACAGCCCCCTACCCCCCAACAAATAGACAGTGTTGGACACATGAGGAAAAAAAACAAATGATATACTGGTATCTATAAGATTATTATACCCACTGAAATCAACATTCTCATAAAATTTCATGGCTGTTTGTACCAGATAATAACTATCATGTTATTGATATAATATCATGTAATGAGACTTCTTTCCATAATCCAAACACAAAAAATTGAAAATACTGGATACTTTTAGAACAATATCTCAATGTTATCAGAAAAAAAAAGTCCTTATCTATTTCTGCAGATCTACAGCTAAGAATGTTAAATGCAAAATTATAATGAGTCCAGGCTGGTAGTAGGAGGCCACAAACATAAGAGAAACTCTAAAAGACAGAACAGTCATCTTATGGCAAGCATACATAAGAAAATTTCCAAGGCCAGAGGTTATTTTGTAATATACAAGTACACACATTTAAAAAACAGAACATGGATGCTACCCCATCTCATCCTTTCATTGTTTAACTTTTTTTTTTTTTAACTTTCAAGTTAGATTTTATTGATTTCAGCTAAAAGTTATGAGACAAATTAAGGGATAGAACAGAAAAAAAAACAGCTTTCAATTCATTAAAACTGTATTATATCAAGATAAAATCATGCAGACCTACAAAGTACCTTTAAAACATATTTATTAGTTATTTAATTATGGCAAAATACACATATTTTACATAAATTCACCATTTTAAGTGTATAGTAAATAAGAAACAGATTTCAATTTTTTAAACATATCTAATTGACTTTTTATTTCAATACCCTGTTTTGAATTTTTTCTGCCCAAACACAGATGATTCTAATCAAACAGGAATTAGATAAAAAATATGTAATTTTAAAAGATAAGCCTGACTCTGGATAACTTCTAATTAATACAATGCCGATTTGTTTCATTTGACCCTACAGTTTACCTTCTACTTAATGACATTTTTATACTTTTTTTCCATATACATTAAATATATTATTTCCTTTTGTCCCCTGAATAGGAAAAGATTTGTATCTATATCCAAGAGCCCTTGACATTACTGGTACTCTTTAGTGAATCACACAACAGATAGGTATTCATTCTTCCACCAAGAGATTGTTTCACTGAGATGTATTTTGAAACAGTGGTTCTCAAGTAAGTAATGATTTGCCCCTATAATGATTCATTTAGCAATGGCTGAAGACATTTTTATCTGGTAAGACTGGTAAGATGCTGTTTAACATCCTATAAGACACAGGATAGCCCCCTACTACTCTATCCTTTGTCCTCAAAATACTTCATTGTATGCAGTAGGTACTCAGAAATGTCTGTTGAACAGACTTTCTATACCTATAAGAAAACAGATGGTTGTAATACATCTACTAATTAGCAGAGCTGAGAATCAAACTGAGTTGTTCTAACCAAGTCTATGCTTGTCTATCTTCTACTACCAGTCTGTTGGTATTTTTCAAAGACTTCTAAAAGTCCACATTCTTTGACATAGCAATTCCAGTTTTTAAAATGGATGGTAACAAGTTATAACATATGGGGGTAAAAAAGAAGTTATAACACAGCTGTATACTAATATACATATATATACAGAGATAGAGCTACACAGATAGGTTTTCATTATTCAAAAAGAGGGATAAATTTTAAAATCTTAATTTTGCAAAGATAAATTATGCTATATCCCATCAGAATATTTTTAAAGACAGAAAGGCACAGGTATATTTATTTGTAATAAAAGGCATTCGAGATATATTGTTAAATGACAAAGGAACAGAATAAGTTACAAAATAACAGATGTATTATGGTATCCAATGAATACATATATTTCCATGAGAAACAATCAAAAAGGATGAAGAAAAATATGTTAGAAATAATTCTTTCTAGGTAGGGCTATCTGCAGTGATGTTATTTTTTTCCCTTCATGCTTATGTGTATTTTTAACTTCTTAAAAATATATATGGTTTGAGTATTATAGAGAAGCAGAAAAGCAAGGTTATAAAAAATCCACTCGTCTATCATATATCTTGGAAAAGAACAAGAAACTCTATAAATTTACCAAACAGGACAGATTATTTATCTTTACTTAAGGGTACCACCGTAATCTCTTCTGTTTCAGAGAGAACAATCCATTTTTTAAAAAATGCTTAATAGCTAAAGAAAAATAGGGACCTGTCAAATGAAACTAGCAATCTTTGCCATAATAAAACTTAGGCAACAGGGAAGCAGCACTAAACTGCTTTCTAAGAATAATATGTAGAGATACTTAAACTATTATTTTCTTTAAAAGTCTACAAACAATAGATCATTATCAAATTAATCTCTATGGTCCAGCTTTACAATGGAAATGAAATGATTTAAGGAAAATATAAAGAATCTTTCAAACCTATTAATAAAAAGGTTATGAGAAGCATTTGATGTGCTTACTCACCTAAGATCATATGTTTGTATGATTTCAATAAAAGAATGAATTATTAGAAATATTTTCTTCTCAAATGTATTCATTCATTATAGTAATTTAGCCTAACTTACACTGAGAACTTGGTAGCTGTGTAAATGTCTCCTTCAGGGTGCTAAATAATGTAACCTATCAATATAGCATCTGGTAATGAGCCACTTAATTTAACTTTAATGGCTTACTAAGAACAATTTATTTGATTTACAACTAGTTGTTAACTTTCCAACGTTGGATTGAAATTTCAAGTTCAATAGATTCGTAATTATATCTTTTGCTTATACTAGTAGATCACCAAAATTTTTTAAAATTTTATTAACATAAAAGGTTTGTTCAAACGGGTAAATTGATGGTTGTTTGTTTCCTTCCCAGCTAGTTTTAAAAAGCACTATTCATCTACATCATCATCTTAAAGATTCAAATATTTTTCATATTTTAAAACAAAATTTTTCATCAAAAGTAGAGGTCTTTTCTCTCTTATTATATTAGTGTTTCTCTATTTCCTTCCTGGAATTTTAAATTCTATTTTGATATATTCTTTCTGAACTGATTTTTCTCCCATAAAATTCAAGAAACTAGTGGCAAATATCTGAACAGGAAAATATAAGGGAAAATATTTTTATATACTAGAAAAAAACCAGAACATATACTTTGAGGACTACATTTCATTGCATGCATTATAGTAAGATTATACTAAGATTAATTATACTAAGATTATTCCACCACAGCATATACAAGTAAGCAAGAGTAAACACACACACACACACGCATGCACACGCAACCCCCCACCCCACCCCACCCCCGGCCTCAATATAGAAGTAACCTGCAGTAAGAATAACTGAATGTGTTTTCTCCTAAATTGGACTTTGTGTTTTAAGAGGAGGCAAAAACTGATTAAAGAGAGCAGCAACTAGGTATTTGAAACAGAAGTCTGAAATATGAAGAATTCCCTGAATAAAATCCAGCTCTACAGTTCTGAAAGTCATCTTTAAGGATATATTTAGAAAATGTTAGGAAACTGTACCAATGTTTAGTAGGTGGAATAAGCCATTCTAGATTTAGAGCCATTTATTACCAGAAGGATCTCTAGAGATCATTTAGACAAACCTTATTTTTAAAATGAAGAGGGAAGTTCCAAGTTAAGCAACTTTGCCAAGGAGACAGTGAACCACAGATCAGGTGCTAGAGCTTAGTTGCCTTGCATCTTCACTAAAACCACTTCTCATTTGGGAGGAAGTAGGGAAATGTCTCAATAAGCTTGACTGCCTGCTTTTGTAAATAAAGTTTTATTAGAACAAATTCATTACTGCTTTCACATTACAAAGAGTTGAGTAGTTGTAAAAATGAAATATAGTTCAAAATTTTTACTATACAAAAAAGTTTTTTTTTACTATACAAAAAAAAGTTTAAGAACTTAATATATAATGAGTACACATAATGGGTTGTAATAATAGTAATATAACCAGAACCAGAAAAAGTTTAACTCTTCTTTCCTTTAGTAAGGAACTATTTTTCCATTTTCCATATTTTGATATGCAAACCTCTAGAAACAAAAACTATAAAACTTTTATAACCTCACTAAGGATAAGTTAAGATCTTCTTCCTTAAACTGAAAGAGAACTCATATAACTTCGCTTTAATAGGATACTCCTTATATACATGAAATACTTACAGATCACTGGTTACTTGAAAAGTAACCTAGTAGTCCAATCTTAGCAAATTAGAACTATCTAATATATGACAGAATGTTTTAGAAAATCAAATTTTTACACAATTTTTCTACCAGTATAGAGCACAAAGAAGAGACAACCATTCAAATGTCAGAAGCACCTGCCTTAATAATCATTTGATTCATTTTATTAAATTTTTAGATTTTTATCTTTCTTCTCCCAGTAAACCTGGCTCTTACTGACCCAATAAATAATAGATGCCGGCACACCACAAAGATGTAAACCTCAATGAGACTTGAGTAAAATAAAAATAAAGTCTGGGAACAGTGGCGGTATACCTGTAATTCCAGCCACCTGGGAAGCTAAGCAGGAAATTTGCTGGTTAGAGACACACCAAGGCAATTTAGTGAAACCCTGTCTCAAAATAAAAAATAAAAAGTGACAGGGATGAAGCTCAAGGGTAGAGAACTTGCCTAGCACATTGTGAGACCTTGGGTTCAATTGCCAGTACTGGAAAAGAAAAGGGAAAAAAGGAGAAACTTTCCATGAAAATTGTAGACTGTGTGAGGAAAATAAATTTAATTATAGAAGAATGAAGTAGCTAAATAGAAGCTAACAAATTATAAATAAATAGTTCTTTAGGAAAATCTGGACATTCCACTATAACATGATGTAGA
The DNA here is from genome assembly GCF_001458135.2 of Marmota marmota marmota. Taxonomy (NCBI): domain Eukaryota; kingdom Metazoa; phylum Chordata; class Mammalia; order Rodentia; family Sciuridae; genus Marmota; species Marmota marmota. The sequence continues at coordinate 32,531,056 of NW_025999982.1, read as the reverse complement.
ACATACAACAGGAATGAAACTGCAGCAAGAAGATTTTCATGTCAAATCAAAATATCCACCATCCCCCAATACATCCCCACACACAACATTCGGGAATTGAAATCAAAGACTAGGGTTCAAATCCCTGGGCTATCACCAACTACTAACTAGAAGCAAATCACTTCTAAGCAATGAGCTCCTTCTAGAATTTAGTTTAATTTCATTTTTTTATAAAATAAAAAAATGTGAATAATAGTAAGATTCCTCCCAAATCCCAAATTAATATGTTAGTATATATTAATATGTATTAATATTAATATATGTTGATATATATTAATATGTATACACTTTTGCTTTAATAGTTTATTGAACAAATCAGGGTAATTAGCACCTCCAACATCTTCAACATTTATCATTCCTGTGTGATGAGAAAATTCCAAACCCTGTCTTCTAGCTATGACAGTGGAGGGATGAGTAGAAGTTGGTCAGTGGGTTCAATACTGCAATTAAATGGAATGATAATTCTAGATATATTGCTCAGAAGTGTGAATATAGTTAACAATAATGGATCATATTTCAAAATATTTCCTTATTTTTATTGTTTAAAGTTGAGTTTGTAAATCCTGTATATATTATAAATATAGTATTTTTTATTAGACAATTACAATTATGCATAATAGTTGAGTTCATTTTGACAAAATCATACATGCATGATTTACTCCCTTTCAGTCCCTGTCCCTCCCACCTTTCCCCCTCTCCTCCTCCCTCCCCCTATTCTTCCTCTAATTTACTGATCTTTCATTTATTTATTTTTGATTGATGCTTGCTACATATAAATAAAGGTGAAATTCCCTGTAGTATATTTATAAGTGCATATAATGTGATTTTCTTAAATTCCTTCTGCATTTCCCATCCCTACTCCCCCTCCCTCCCCTCTCAATCTCCTTCTTCTATTCCACTGATCTTCCCTATATCTTTAGGGTAGCCAATGCACACACCCCCACCCCACTCTCCACCACCACGTTCTTTTCCTTATTTTGCTCTAGCTTCCACATATGAGAAAACATTCAACCTTTGATTTTAAGAGTCTGGCTTATTTCACTTAGCATGATATGCTCCACTTATATCCATTTATTGGCAAATGCCATAATCTCATTCTTCTTCATGCTGAGTAAGATTCCATTGTGTATACATGCCACATTTTATTAATCTGTTCATCTAGTAATGGACATCTGTGCTGATTCCATAATTTGGCTACTGGGAATTGTGCTTCTATAAATGCTGAAATGGATATATGGGCTATATTATGCTAATTTTAGTTCTTTTGGAATAAATACTAAGTAGTGAGATAGCCTAGTCATATGGTGGTTCCATTCCTAGTTTTTCTAGGAATCTCCATACTGCTCTCCAAAGTGGTTGTAGTAATTTGTAGTCCCACCAACAACGTATAAATGTACCTTTTCTCTCATATCCATGCTAGCATTTATTAGTATATGTATTCTTGATAATTATCATTCTAACTGAAGTGAGGTGAAATAATATTAGTGTGCTTTGATTTGCATTTCCCTGATTGCTAGAGATGTTGAATATTTTTTCATATTTTTTAGCCATTAGTGTTTCTGCTTTTGAAAAGTGTCTGTTCTGTAGTTCTTTCGCCCATTTATTGACTGGGTTATTTGTTGTTGTTGTTGTTTTGTGTGTGTGTGTGTGTGTGTGTAAAGTTTTTTGAATTCTTTGTATGTTCTGGGTATTAATCTCTGTTAAAGGAGCAGCTGTTAAAGATTTTCTTCCATTCTGTAAGCTCTCTATTCACACTCTTTTATCCTTTGCTGTGAAGAAGCTTTTTAATTTGATGGCATCCATTTATTGATTCTTAGCTTTATTTCTTGATCATTAGGGATCATGTTTAGGAAGTTGGTGCCTGTACCAATATGATGAAGTGTTGACCCTATGTTTTTTTTCTAGCAATTGCAAAATTTCTGGTCTAATACCCTAGGCTTTGATACATTTTGAGTAATTTTTGTGCAGGGTGAGAGACAGAAATCTCGTTTCATTCCTCTACACATGGATAGCCTTTTTTCCTAGCAACATTCCTTAAAAAAAAAAATAATAACTTTTCTCCAACATATATTTTTGGTACCTTTGTCAAGTATCAGATGGCTGAAAGTATATGAGTTTGGTTCTGTGTCTTCTATTCTACTCCATTGGTCTTCATATCTATTTTGATGCCAATACCATGCTGTTTTTAAAATTTGTTTTAATGGAGTATAATTTCTCATTCTTCTGGTTATACATGATGTAGACTCCCACATGTCATGGGGTAAGAATGTGTGATTCATTCTATTATCCTTCTTATCCCCATACCCCACCTTCCCCTCCCTTCACTCCCCTCTACCTATTCTTTCCTAGCCCCCCTACCTTATTGTGAATTAGCATCTGCATATCAGAGAAAAACAGTTGGCCTTTGGTTTGGGGGGATTGGCTTATTTCACTTAGCATGATAATCTCCAGCTCCATCCATTTACCAGCAAATGCCATCATTTCATTCTTCTTTAAGACTGAGTAATATTCCATCATATATACATATATACCACATTTATTTTAATCCATTCATCTGTTGAAGGGCACCTAGGTTGGTTCCATAGTTTAGCTACTGTGAGTTGAGCTGCTATAAACATTGATGTGGCTGCATCACTGTAATATGCTTTGGGTATAAACCAAGAAGCAGGATACCTGGGTCAAATGGTGGTTCCATTCTAAGTTTTCTGAGGAATCTCCATACCGCTTTCCATAACGATTGCACCAATTTACATTCCCACCAGTAATATGTGAGTGCTCCTTTTTCCCCACATCCTCACCAACATTTATGGTTGTTTGTATTCTAGATAATTGCTATTCTGACTGGGGTGAGATGAAATCTTACAGTAGTTTTGATTTGCATTTCTCTAATTGCTAGGGATATTGAACATTTTTTCATATATTGGTTGATCTGTTATAGTTCTTCTTCTGTGAAATGTTCAGTTCCTTAGCCCATTTATTGACTGGGTTATTTTGTTTTTTTAGTTATCTATATATCCTGGAGATTAATGCTGTATCTGAGGTGCATGTGGTAAAGATTTTCTCTCATTCTGCAGGCTCTCTCTTCACATTATTGATTTTTTCCATTGCTGAGAAGAAGATTTTTAAGTTTGAATCAATCCCATTTATTGATTCTTGATTTTTACTTCTTGCACTATAGGAGTCTTGTTAAGGAAGTCAGATCCTAAGCTGACATGATGAAAATTTGGGTCTACTTTTTCTTCTACTAGGCACAGAGTCTCCGTTCTAGTCCTAAGTCTTTGATTCACTTTGAGTTGAGTTTTGTGCAGGGTGAGATAGGGATTTCATTTAGTTATATGTGGATTTTTAATTTTCCCAGCACTATTTATTGAATAGGCTATCTTTTCACCAGCATTTGACAAAACACAGCACACCTTCATGCTCAAAACACTAGAAAAACTAGGGGTAATAGGAACATACCTGAACATCATAAAAGCTACATATGCTAAACCCAAGGCCAGTATAATTCTAAATGGAGAAAAACTGAAAGCATTCCCTCTAAAAACTGGAACAAGACAAGGATGCCCTCTTTCACCACTTCTATTCAACATCATCCTTGAAACTCTAGCCACAGCAATTAGACAAAAGAAAGAAATTAAAGGAACATGAATAGGAAAAGAAGAATTCAGCTACCACTATTCGTTGACAACATGATTCTATATACTTATTGAATAGGCTATCAAAAAATTCCACCAGAAAACTTCTAAAACTCAGCAAAGTAGCAGGTTACAAAATCAACACCCATAATGGCAAGGTATTGGCACCAAAACAGACATGTAGACCAATGGTACAGAACAGAAGATACAGAGACAAACCCACATAAATACAGTTATCTCATACTAGACACAAAGGTACCATGCTGTTTTTGTTACTATAGCTCTATAGTATAATTTGAGATCATGTATTGTGATGCCTCCTCTGTTGCTATTCTTGCTCAAGATTACTTTAGTTGTTCTGCATCTCTTCCAAATGAATTTAAGGACTGTTTTCTTCCTAGGTCTGTGAAGTATGTCATTGGTATTTTGATGTGGACTGCACTGAATGTATACACTGCTTTTGGTAGTATGGCCATTTTGTTAATATTAATTCTGCCTATTCAAGAACATGGGAGATATTTCCATTTCCTAAAATCTTCTTCAATTTCTTAATTCAGTATTCTATAATTTTCATTGTAGAGATCTTTCACCTCTTTGGTTAGATAAATTCCCAAGGTTTTTTGTTTGTTTAGTATTTTTTAGGTTATTGTGAATGGGATGGTTTTCCTGATTTCTTTTTCCTCCTACTTTCCTGAATTCATTTATCAGCTTGAGAAGTCTTCTGACGAGATTTTTGGAGTCATTTAGATATAGGATCACGTCATCAGCAAATAGAGATAGTTTGACATCTCTGCTTTATTTTGATATCCCTTTAATTTCCTTCTCTTGCTGACTGCTCTGGTTAGAGTTTCAAGAACTATATTGTATGGACATGCAACAGTGGACACCTTTGCTTGTTCTTGATTTTAGAGGAAATACTTTCAGTTTTTCTCTGTTCAGCATGATGTTGGCTTTGGGTTCATCATATATAGCTTTTATAATTTTGAGGTAAATTCATTTTATCCCTAGTTTATCCAGCACTTTTAACATGAATAGATGCTGGATTTTATCAAAGCCTTTTTCTCTATCAAGAAGATTGTAAGATTCTTGTTCTTAATTCTATTTAAGTGGTGAACTGCATTTATTGATTTGTCAATGTTGAACCAATCTGGCCACCCTGGGATGAAACCCATGGTATATTATCTTCTTGGTATGTTTTGGAATGAAGTTTGCTAATATTTTATTAAGAATTTCTACATCTATTTTCATCAGGGATACTGGTCTACAGCTTTCTTTTCTGATGTGTTTTTGCCTGGTTTTGGTACCAGGGTTATACCCACTTCATAGAATATCCATTGGGTGTGTTCCCTCCCATTCAATTTCATGGAATAATTTGAGAAAGACTGCTGTTAGTTCTTCTTTAAATATCGAAACTCACCTGAGAATCCATCGTATTCTAGGCTTTTCTTTGTTTATGGGGTTTAAATTGCTATTACAAATTCATTACTTGATGTTGTTCCATTTAGGTTTTCTATATCTTTCTGGTTCAATTGGGTAGTTCATACGCATCTAAAAATTTTGTCAATGTCTTCTAGATTTTTCAGTTTATTGGAGTATAAATTTTCAAAATAGTTTCTAATGATCCTTCGTATTTCAAAAGTGTCTATGGTGATACTTCCTTTTCATCTCTAATTTTGTTTCTTTCTTTTGATTAGCTTGGCTAAGGGTTTATCAATCTGACTCACCTTTTGGAGGAACCAATTCTTTGTTTCACTGATGCTATACTATATATTGCTTTTGTATTTTCAATTTCATTAATTTTGGCTCAGATCTTAATTATTACCTGTCTTCTACTGATTTTGTAATTAGTTTGTTCTTCCTTTACTAATGCCTTGAGGTGAAGCCTAAGCTTATCTGCCATGTTAATATATTTTTCAAGTAACTATTCATTAAGCTATCACGTTGTCAAAAATCACACTAATGGGGATACGGTGTGTGGTTCAGTGGAAGAGCATGTACTTAACATGTGTAAGACCTGGGTTCAATACCCAGTACCACTACACCCATCCACCCCAGCAAAAAAAGGATAACTATACTAATAGCTTTAATTATTTATACAAATAAATGAAACTTAGAGAAAGGATCCTAGAATAATAATCCCGATTAATCCCTATCAAGTATTCTTTTAAACTCATGAGATATAAGCTGTGTTGGTTTAAAAAGATAAATAAAAGTCCTTATTTTTCCAACCCATTCTCAAAAAATTCTCCAATGAAACTAGGTGACATTAGACAAATCATATATTCTGAGTATGAATTCACCACTCTATAAAACGGACCTTGTAGCTTTTGTGAAGAATAAAAATAACATACACAAAAAGTTGAAAGCTTTTCCTTTGAGCTCAGGAATAAAACAAGGAGGCTTCTATCACCAATTCAGAAACCAGAACAAGAAAGAGTGTCAAATTCTGCCACAATTAAGTTATAGAAATAAAATGCCCTATATATGTATGTATATTTGCACAAACTACTATAAATAGATGAAGAAAAGACAGAAAATATAACAGAAAAACAGACAAAAAATTGTGAACCACGATTTTAGAAGAGTAAATCCAAATTGGCTACAAACATATGAAAGGTACTGAGCATCATCTGTAATCAAGGAAATGGACAATAAATGAGATACCATTACATATTCACCAGGCTGCAAATACTAAAATCTCTTGTCAGACCACATGTTGTAGAGAAAGTGAAAGGTGTTAAGAATATTTTTATATACACTTTGTAAAGTAGTTTGATATTATGCAGTAAAGTTTAAGATACAAACATAAACGGCTCAGCGATTCCACTCCTAAGTACTTCCTAAAGAAATACTTGCTTAGATGAACACTTACAAAAGTGTTCACTGCAGCACTACTTATAATAGTTTAAACAAAACTATATACAATTCAAATGTTCAACAGCGGAATGCATAAATTGTAAAACGTGTGCACGTGCGCATACACACACGAAAACTACAGTTATATACTACGTAACTGACTCTTACAAAATGTTGACTAAAAATAAATTTAAAAGAACATTAGTAATATTATTTTAGTCATAATATAGAAAATCAAACCACATTGTTTAGAGATACATGTAGAGGTGGTAAAGTTATTTTTAAGATGCAAAGAGGGTTGGGGATGTAGCTCAGTTGTAGAGGGCTTGCCTAGCAAGCTTGAGGCCCTGAATTCATAATCCCCAGCACCACACAAACACATAAAAAGATGCGATGAAATTGGTATTCATAGAGGGGAAGAGAAATAATTTTTGCTTGGGAAGGGTCATGGGGGAGGTGAGTTTCTGGGGTGCTGTTCTTGTTTTACTTCCTGATTTAGGTGATGGTACATGTTGGTAATTTTACATAAAGATTATTAGATGTAACTGTGATGTAAGTTGTATATGTAGCACAGTTCCTGGCATACAGCAGATTGCCAAAAAAGCCAAATCTTAATGATAGGATATTATTCTGATTATTTGGATTATTCTTATTACTAGTTTAACTACAATTATACCAATTTCTTCTCTGTGGATTATTTATGCCTCCTGGAAACATCACCTCAGGAAGACTATCAAGAAAAATACCTATTTGTTAAATAAAGCTTCTTCATTTGTGCTACTGTTCTTCTAGTTTCTCCACTATGATACTTTTAAATGTATGGTTTTTCTTACATATTCTGCACTATTTGTTTGCAAAATTTTAATAGGAAGTAAAGTATTTTCCTCTATATGATTTTTCTCTTAGCAAGGCCTCCACCATCAGCAGCAGGAGGGCTAATCTTTGCAGGGTAAGCAAGAGAAACAGATGAGGCATGAACATGGTTTAATAAAACCTATGGCTAAAAGAAAACAGTAAAGGTGAAATGCTAGATTTCTCACTGTTCGCATACCCTGTACGCCTCAGGATTGTGATACAGAGACTATACTCTGAAGTAATTGTTGGGGCCCATTATCACAGCAAACAATATAAGGTGATTATTCACAATGTAAGGCTACAAACACATAAGGTCACTACATCAGATGCTTACCATATTTTAATGGTGAAATACTTTTTTTTAAATAATGGAGGAATAAAGATGATGTTTTAAAAAGGAATTAAATTTTATATCTTACCACATATAACAATAAGGCATTATACAAACTATTTTAAAATTTCTAAGTTTTAGAAACAAAAAATAAAACCTTATAGTGAGTTGAAAATTACTTTGTAATTAAATATGAAATAAGTGATTTCACTCACAGCTTCTTACTGATGTGCATTAAAGTTACCATAGAAGAGTTAATGCTACTTAGTCAGTCAACAGGTTATAATCACCAATTTAATCACTCCTTTAAAAAGTATTAAATTCGTTAACACCTAAATTTAACATGGTGAAAAGTAAGAATTTAATTCAGTAAACGATCACTAAAACAATAATAGTGATATTCAAACAAACTTTAACTGAAAAAAGTATTTTAAAACATATTTCAAGGGATTCCACATAGCAAAATAGTTCAATAGTCTTTAGGATTTAATTAATTACTTATCATTAAATAATAATTTATTAATCTTTCTGCAGGACCTTGGAATCAAGACACCAAAAGGAATTATAAGATAAAAAGCAACAATGAATCCATTTACATGTATTTAACAAAAACGTAAGGAAACACAGGACTTAGCTCCACCTGACTAATAAATGATTTAAGGAAACAAAATACCTACTCATCTGTGTTAGATAAGGAATTTATCTAATAACACAAAACAGTAAAAGAAGGTAACAAGTAATAAAATCAAGTGCATAGCAATGTCTACAGAAGTTTGAGGAAAAGAAAAAGTGTATCTAGTTGGGATGTCTAATTGACTTTATGGAAAAGGTGACATAAGGAAGTTTAAGGAGAGGTAGGGAAAGAAAAGGATGTTCTTGGCAAAACAATTTAACACACATGGAAAATATAGTTAGGTGACAGTGGAAGAGTCTAAATGGTATGAAAAATGAAACAGAAGCAGAGGAAGGGTCAGATGATGAATGGCTTCAATTGTCACATAAAGGAACTAAGATTCTCAGGGTACTTAATATCTCTTCAATGTTGAAGACTTGTTGATAACTTTTTGAGAGATTGTTCCAATAAATGACAAAGAAAGAACTGCTATATATTTCTGCACTGTAAATGGATGTATTTTGTGGTATTATAATAGGTCTCAAGTTGATTTTAAAATTTAAACAACTAACATCAAGGATGCTGCCTTTATTAACAATTCTCTTACCACGCTTTAGGTTTATATGATGAAATGCATTCACAGCCAACCCACCATAATTATATAATCAGGTCCTTTGCAAAAATATAATGATCTTCGTACCTCTAGTATGCCTATCACATCTATCCTTCACACTACTGCCAAAATGATCTTCCAAAAAAACCCTTCCAGATTTGGTACATCACCTGCTTTAGAATCTGGATTGTTCCCATGGCCTTTCTTCCCTCAAAAAACAAACATCTACAATGTGGGTTCAACACATCATTCTGGCCTTATTTTTCACTACTTTTTATAAATAAACATATAACTTTTTTCAAACTCACTGTTTATTTTTCTTCTTTGTGGTGCTGGAGATTGAACCAAGGGTCTCGTACATGCTAGGCAAGTGCTCTACCACTGGCTACATCTCCAGCCATCAAACATCTTTTTCTTTTCTTTTCTTTTTTAAATATACTTCCATTTACAAACATACTTCCATCTATTTCCAGTTTCCATGTCTATTTTCAGGCTATTCTCTTAAACTAATATACTCTTGTCTTCCATCTTAATCCTTCCTACACTTTTAGATCTAATTCAAATGTTATGAAGCATAAGATCTTTCCTGGAAGTCCCTTCAGCTATGACCTCTTCATTTTCTAAATTTCCACTGAAAGGTGTGTATAAAACATTCCCAAGCCAAGTGCGATGGCGCATGCCCGTAATCCCAGCTAATCAGGAGGCTGAGGTAGGAGGATCAAAAGTCAAGGCTGGCCTGGGCAACACAGCAATACCTTGTATCAAAACAAAAACAAAAGCAACAAAAACCACCATTCTGTATATCATTCATGAGAGAATACTTGTCCTTACACTTGTGTGTAAGATGGTCTATACACACATTTATAATAAATTATAAATCATACAGGACAAGTCAGGAGGATATGCTTACCACACAGTATTCATTGAACAATTACTTAAAAGAAAACAAACTATTTGCATATCATAAATATCCAGAGGGTCTTTAATATAAGTATATAAGTAAGATGGTAATATTAATAGCTTTTATTTTTAATAAAGGAATTTTACCTTTTCAGTTGTAAGTGGTTTTGTAGGCTTTTCTGGCTCCTTTTCTCTCTTTTTCTCTTCCTTCTTTTTTTCTTTTTCTTTCTAAAACATAGCCCAAAGTTTTGATAAGTTTATTTTTTAAGCATGGCCACTTTTAATTCTTTTTTTATTTTATTAGTTTGAATTATCATGTGAAAATATTCAATGTTTACAATACCTAAGTACTATTGAAATATAAAATACAGCAAATTTATATTCTCACTGAGATTATGTGTTGATAACTCAATACTAAGTATCTCTCTAAAAATTAAAATATAAGTGAGACAATTTAGTACTTTTTGATATGACAGAAGTTCATGATATTTATTTTAAACAAATGCAAAATCCATTCAATAAATTCTTACTACATCCTTCCATAAGGATGTGCTTCCAGATAGCAACCATAATGTTGAATTTTGAACAAGCAAAGATAAACTAATTGATGAAACAGACCTCCTTTTCACATGAGTGAAGACAAATTATAATGGATAACCACAAGGGTAACAGTATAAAATCACTATAATTGTTTAAAAAAAATACAAAATATATTCAGGCCATTATTACAGGTTTTTAGTTTTCAAAATAGCAAATATTATTATTCTCTTGCAGAAAAAAAAATGATAAAGATAGTACATAGAGACCAGCAGTTAAGGTAAACTATAATGGAATCATGATGATCACAATTTGCATTTCTAGAAAGGATGAAACATTTTAAAATTAAGGATCAAAAACAATAATGACAAATGTTAAGGGACATAAAATGCCAAAAAAGTGAAAAAAGATTAGACAAAGAGCATTTTTTGTAGCATTTCAAGGAAGAAATGACTGGAAACCTAAAATTGAATGACTGCTACATCTGCGTACTAAAATATGCCTTAGTTCCTTGCACCAAATATAAAAAGATAAAAATGATGAAGAAATGCAATCCATCAACAAATATATTAAAAAAATGTTCAATATCCCTAGCAATTAGAGAAACACAAATCAAAACTACACTGAGATTCCATCTCTCTTCAGTCAGAATGGCAACTATCAAGAATAAAAAGCAACAATAAATGTTACCAAGAATGTGGGGGGAAAGGTATACTCATACATTGCTCATGGGACTGCAAAGTGTTGCAACCACTATGGAAAGCAGTATGGAGATTCCTCAGAAAACTTGGAATGGAACCACCATTGACTCAGCTATCCCACTCCTCAGTTTATACCCAAAGGACTTAAAAACAGCATACTACAATAACACAGACACATTGATGTTTATAGCAACTCAATTCACAATAGCTAAACTATGGAACCAAACTAGATGCCCATCAACAGATGAATGGATAAAGAAAAAGTAGTATATATACACAATAGAATATTATTCAGCCTTAAAGAAGAATGAAATTATGGTACTTGCCGGTAAATGAATGGAGCTGGAGATTATCATGCTAAGAGAAATAAGCTAATCCAAAAGAATCAAAGGTGGAATATTTTTTCTGATATGTGGATGCTAATTCACAATAAAGAGGGAGGCTAGGGAAGAATAAAGGTACTTTGGATTAGACAGAGGGGAGTGAAGGGAGAGCAGTGGGTATGGAGGTAGGAAGGATAGTAGAATGAATGAACATTATTACTCTATGTGCATATATGATTACACAACCAGTATAACTCTACATTATGTACAACCAGAAGGATGAGAAGTAATACTCCATTTATGTATAATGTTAAAATATATTTATACTGTAATATATAACTAATTAAAACAAATTTTTTTTAAAAAAGGAAATGTTAAAAAAAAAAGAAAAAGAAAAAAGGAAGACCACATGATAAGCACAGAAAATAGTCAAAAAAACTATGGGTTGAATTTGCATCTGTCCCTTTAAAATGGTCTTTGATATAACCTTCATCAGACCAAATTTGGTATATGTAAATCAGGAACAATAATATGGGCAATTTGTAGGGTATAATATAAAAAAAAAAAACACTAGAAGCTCAAAATCAGGCAAAACTATGTTTGAGCTGTAATGGTGACAAATGCCTGTAATCCTAACAGCTTGTGAGGCTGGGGTAGGAGAATCCCAGGTGTGAAGCAAGACTTAGCAACTTAGTGAGGCCCTAAGCAACTTAACAAAACCCTGTCTCTAAAGGACTGGGGATGTGGCTCAGGAGTTAAGCACCCCTGGATTCAATCCCTGGTACCAGAACCAAAAAACTACATTGTTTGGGGATATGTACACCAGTATAAAATTATGATGAAAAGCAAAGGTGTGATGATAATGATGACAATGGCAGTAACTATAAAAAGTCAGAATGCTAATTACCCATGGGAGAAAGGATGAGATTTAAAAAGGAAGGTAACATGGAAGATTTCGAAGTGTTAACAATGTTCAGTTCATGCAGTGGCACAGTGATAGTTTCACAGTGATAGTTTTATAAGTATTCATTAAAACAGACACATATTTAATGTGCATTTCAATATTGAAAAGAAAAAAGACACTAAAACCCTCAAAAACAGAACTCTGTAAACTGTAAAACACTACACAAATATGAAACACTGTAACTTTAGTATTTGCTGTAATGATATAAAAAGGAGGAAAGAAAAACCCTTGGTCCTTATCCCAAAGTTTAAAAGAAAATCATAGAGAAGATTTTATGACATGAATATACAATGTCTTCAACTCAAATTTAGGAACAGCAAGAAAATTCTAAAGCGTTTCTCTTTTCTTTTATTGGTTCTTAATAAAGAGCAATGAGTGTAATAGTATTTCACAAACCAGTGATAGCATTTGAACTAAAACTTACACTAACAAACAGCATAGGTGTACAACTTTGTAGTGAAAAGAGAATAAATATATGACTAGAACTTCCAGAACCTATATAAAAAGAGTTTAAATTTTGAGGTTCTTTTAGACTAAGGTTCTCTAAAACATCTGTTTCAATAATGCTTTTCAGGAATGAAATAAAAGTTAACATAAAGCTGAACCTTCTGAATACTTAAAGTGCTAAAGCGTAAAAACAATCTATATTCTTTAACTATCAGATACGAATATCAAAACTGGCATTTTGAGATTGGAGTATAGGCAGTGATAGAACACTTGCCTAGCACATGTGAGGCACTAGGTTCAATCCTCAACACCACATATAATAAATAAATAAAATAAAGGTATTGTGTACATCTACAACTAAAAATATATTTTTTTAAAAAAATGATATTCTGTCACAAACATTAAGGATATTAACATAGGACAGACAAAAGACCATCTAGAAAGTTGAATATATTTCTAAAAACATATTTTTATATCTGCTCAAGTACCTGGACTTCAGGTACTAAAATAAGGAAGATGTGAGCCTTTAAGGATAACTAGAAACATTACTTATTGGTGGTCAATCCCAACCCAAATCAAAACATTCATTTCCAAAACACAATTACCACTTATTAAGTGTTTCCTTATTACTTAGTTTAATTTTTATGAAAACCATTTAGTTACTGTCATTATTGTCCTCTTACAAATGAAGAAATGAAATCTTAGAAAAGTGGTGCCCGAAGCAACACAGATGATCAGCATCCCTTTAGGATAAGGGACTAGAGACTCCAAACATTCAAGTCTCTCTACTCAATGTGGTTCAGTGGAGCTTTTGCTATTCTTGTTATTGTTATTCCTTACCACAACAGTTAATATTTACTGAACCCTTACTATGTGCCAGGTGCTGTTTTGACTTAGTCCTCACAATAACTTTATGAGGTAAGTAACATTATCTTGGGCTGGGATGTAGCACACTGCAAAGTGTTTGCCTCGCATTTGCAAAGCCCTGGGTTCAATCCCCAGTTTCAGAAAAGATAACAACAACAACAACACTTCACTTCACTTTGTAAGTAAAGAATAAATGAGTTGTATAAAAATCCTTCATATATTACAAGATATTTTCTATATATTATTAGCAAAGTTTGGTGAGGCAAGCAATGCAAAAACACATTCTCACTAGTATATTGAGGACAGGTAGCTCCATAATCTCTCATAGATGTTAGTTTTGATATGGTCTGAAAATCTGTGCTCACCCCAAAATTCTTACATTGAAAATAAATCTCCAATATGATGGAATTAAGAGGTGAGGCCTTTCATAGGTGATTACATCATGAGGGTGGAGTACTCCTGTCTAGGATTAGCACTCTTATAAGAGAGGCCCTGGAGAGATCTCTTGCCCCTTTTCACCATAACAGGCCATAGTGAGAAGGTGCATTCTATGACTAAGAAAGTGGGGTTACACAAGACATACAGTGTCCTGAAGCCTTGAGCTTCTACTTTTTTATAGCCTTCGAAAATATGAGAAATAAATTTCTGTTCAAAAGATATTCAATCTTTGGTAAAAATTTTCAAGGAAGGCATTATAATGAGTAGGAAAGACTTCCTAAACACTGCAACTGGCAGGAACATATGAAATCACCAAAAATAAATCAAATTAGCTAGCTACATTTAATAGAAGAAGAACATGATTTATGCTTTTAAACACTGGAATTCCAGCCATCGAAATATGGTTGTCATCTACTCTGATTCTAGATGTGGTATTATAAAACAGGGTTTGAAGTAATAGTAACAGCATGGACTCTAAACTCAGATAATACAGTTTAACCCACTATAGAATCAATAGCTGATAAAAGATCAAAGAAGCCTTTTAGAACCTAAGAAATTCTAAACTATTTTCTCTGAAAGAATAAAATACAGCAGGTTTTGGTATTGTAAAATAGTAGTTCCTGAAATTTGGTTGGTACACATAAGAATTATATAGTGAAATGACAGACCTCCTGTTCAAGAAAATGGATAAACATTCTAGAGTCTTATAAGACAGAAAAAAAGTACATATTGGGTTCATCATAATCAAACTATACTTAAGTTATTGAGTTGAAGACATGGGTGCCAAATTTTGATTAGATACTATCTTTAAAAGTATGAGCATATATTCTCTACTATACTTGTACACTTACATAAGCTTACATAGTAACGCTATAATAACAAGATAAAATACAAACGAAAATATAATTTTAAAATTATGAGAAAAAGCATGAAAAGACATTCTAAATGGACTACATAAGCTATAGACATTAGATTTTTGAGATCAAATAAGATCACTGCTTTCTGAGACTCAGAAACAGGAACCACATAAAAGAATAATCCTATAGTAACACATGCCTTCAATCCCAGCAACTTGGTAGGATGAGGCAGAAGGATCACAAGCTGTAGTCCAGCCTGGGCAACTTAGTAAGACCCTGTCTCAAAATAAAAAATAAAAAGGGATGGGGATGTAGCACAGTGGTAGAGTGTCCATGGATTCACTCCCCAGTAATATGCATATATACACAAAGTGCAATCCAGGGATTTCACCTTCTTTCCCTATGAGAAATATCTTCAGGGAAAATTTTCACAGGGCCAAACCTGCCTTTTGGCATCTTTCCACTTTCTCAAGGCAACCCAAAAACTCCTAGAGTGCTTGTTTCCTCAAGACTGCCTACTGACCTAAGCCACCTATAATACTCAAATAACCCAGTCTATCTACTTCCAACCCTGTACTTTGTGCTCTAAAAACATCCCTCATAATTTCATGAATTTCCCTTGCTCAGCTAATAACTCATAGATTCAGATGTTCCCAACTTTCTATTCTCTTGGTTTTCCTCCTGTCACTCAACATACTGGCTGGGGTTGGGGTCTTGGTCTCCCCACCACCATAAATCTGAGCTGTAGACCTGTATGTCCAATCATCTGCATATTCCACAGTTACTTCATACTCAGTATATTCAACTTTTAATTCATTTCCTTCTCCTTTCTCTCCTCAAACTTATTTATTCCCTCAACTTATATCCTTATCTCACTGAACAGTATCATCATCTACAGAGAGGGGCTCAAGCCAGACATTGAGTCACAGGCTTTCCAAAGCACCTCAATGATTCATCAATTACTAAATTCCAAAGATTCTACCTTAATATCTCTCAAAATATGCTCTCCTTTTCATCTCTATCCTCATTTACCACATGCCTCCATCATTTTATTCCTGGATAAATCTTGGTTCTCAAGCCTTTTAGTCACCCATCACCAAAATCTCAGTCCCCATGGAGCCAGTAGAATAGTGTTATAACATGAAAATCTGATCCTGTCACTCCTCAGAAGTCATCATTAAAGTGCCTGGGTCTTCAGAATGAACACCAAATCCTTTAAGCAGGCTTTTAAGAAAGTTCTCACACTTCTGTATCTTGCTGTTACTGCAGCTATGCCATTCACCTTGCAACTCCTCAAGCACTATACTTTACCCATAAACTTTTTAACAAGGTCCTTTCTCTCTCTATTTGGAATTCCTCCTAATCCTTATATCTTGAAACCTATTCAGAGTATAAGATGCATCAAAAGCACGCCTCCTGTATTAACAGCAGCACAGTGAGTTTTCCTCAATCACTAAACTGATTATACTGCACTATAAACTGCTGTACAGCTGTTTTCCTTCATTAGATTGTAAACTCCTTGTGTGCAGGGGCTGTATATTGTTTTGCTTGCCTTTATATCCCTCATATCTAGCATGCCATTTATCAAGGAATAGACACTAGAAAAATGATAGCTGAAAGAAGTCCCCCCAAACTAATTGATTCAGGCCAATGTAACAAAAGAAAAAAGGTTAAGAATCAAAGGAAATTACAATTCTCAAATATTTTAGGGCACTCTTTAAAAATGCATAGTGATGATACCATGTACCCAATACCCCCATTCAAAATGTATTCTAATAATGATTATTCTAAACGAATAAATCCAAATTACATACATTTTATCTATATAATGGTTGCTATTGCTTCAAAAAATTTTTGATATCAATTTTTTTTCAAGTACTTATAATAACAGAAACACAGATCAAACAGTTACTTAAAGTGTAAGAGAGTAATAACAACAAAAAACTAATTACTTAACTACTGTTGAGATATATTTATGGCCCAATAAATCAGTAACCCTGAAATTAAATATAGACTAAAACCCTTTAATTATACCTGTGGCATAAAAAAAACTGAAGAAATTGTTGCTTTTAAAAACACAATTAGTACTGTGGATCATTCAAAATTTAAAAAAAAAAAGCTATTGTAGTGCTCTTAAATTATGGCAAATTGTGAAAGAAAGTTCATTTATCACTGAATACCACATAATGCAGATGGTTAAAACACGACCATACCTCCAATTTGTTTTTCTCAACAGCAACTTGCAGAGAAGGAGAAGATACCAAAGGCTGAAGAGGAGCATCAGAAGAGGAAATCTGCAAAGTGCAGATAAAAAGTCAGGAAAAAAAAAAAAGTGATCAGGATTGACAGGCATAAGAAAGACTCATTTATTTCTGAGATACAGAAGCACTTAGAAGCATGTTAAAAGGGAAAACATGCATAAAAAAGGAAATACTGCTTTTTAAAAATTTCCATATGAAATTCTTAAAGGAAATAGTACAGAATAGTGTATTATTTAAAGCTGATTTCACTAGACTATAAAATTTAAATGTACTCAGATTAGATCACACCAAAAATTGGTGAAAAATAATTAAATCTCTCTGATAGTTCACTTTCAATCAATATTACTATTGAAAGCTAATGTTCTGAAGCATGAACATTGTCCCAAGTAGGACAGTGAAAATAACTTTGTTTTTAACTGATAGCTTTAAAGAATGAAAAATAAAACAGCTGAAAGATTAAAATTTTTAATCAATGATTTAAGAAAATAGGTAAAAAAGAAAAGCTGGGAGAAAAGACTGGACTAACGTAATTTAACAACTGAACAGCAGACAGACTTATTACAAACCAATTTATATACTTGCTTCTTTAAGATTAGCATGCAAATACTATTTCCAGTGCTATACTTGCTGAATTACCCCAAAACATTATGAGACAGTTATAAATGCAGTGGAGGTAATTTATACACGAAAAAGTGTTTCATCCAAAAGCTTTTTCACACATCTTCCTACCCAATTTCTACATGCATAGTTGATCACTTTAATGAAAGCATTATCTTCTTGCTCTCTTTTACTGCCAAAATATAACTGAAATACATTTACAAAATGCATAATACATCTTTGGAGCCATAAAAGTGACATCTCTATATTGCCCTATCATATGCCTGTGTGGAATTTTTAAGGTGATAGTACAGATAGGTCATTATATAATGTCAAAATAACAATGCAAAATGACAAGTCCTCCTTCAATCTCCTTGTTAAGTTAGTTCAGGATATTTTTTTCCTGCACAGTGTTGGCTCTGTTATAACTACATAAACTAGCAATTTAATTACTACTAAAGCACATTTATATAAAAGTAGTACACAATACAAGGATCTTTCATTTTAAAAAGGTCAAAATTGCATTAGAGACTGGCTTAAAGATGATTTGTCCTACTGGATATTCACTTACTAGAGATCTTTAACTGAAAGTTTACATAAAAAACAAGATATTAAAAAGCAATAATTTAAAATATCATAACTTGCATCATAAAGCTCCTTTTTCTCAAACGTGCAACATAAAGCCTCTTTTCCTCAAACTCATGTAAAACCACAACATAAAAATATGAAAGGTTCCAGACACAATGGCACATGCCTGTAATTCCCATGACTCAGGAGGCTGAGGCAGGAGGATTGTAAATTCAATGTCAGACTCACCAACTTTGTGAGACCCTGTCTCAAAATTATAAAGGGCTGGGGCATAGCTCAGTTGTAAAGCACCTCTTGGATTCAATCCTCAGTATAAAAAAATTAAATAAATAAATAAAATACAATGACCATCAAGAATTACCAGTCTTTAGAAAACAAGATAATTTCATTGTAAAACTGTTCTGTTTTTGAGAAGATGATAAAGTGACTTGGCCAATCTCAAAACTAAGAAATAGAAATATAAAATTTTTAGTCAATAAATATTATTATTAGTAATTTAACAAACATTTTAATGCGAAAAAAAAAATGGAAGAGGGAGAAAATTTTTTAAAAATGGAAGAGGGAGAAAATACAATGTTCCAGATAAGAAGAGAAACCTGTTCAGTAAGAAAGACAATGAAAAATCCTATAAGCATATCAACAAATTATGATATACTATTTGCCATTAAAAAAGAAATGAATGAAAAAAAAAAGAAATGAATTAAGAGCACATACAAAAGCAGGGTGGAACTTCAGAAACATTCAAAGAAAGAAGTCAGACATAGAAGAACACACAGTGTTTTGTACTATTCACGTGAAACTCTAGAAAAGAAAATGTAACCTACCGTGATAAAAAGCAAATCAATGGTTTATCTGAGTTGGGGTAGAAGATGATTATTAACAAGGGGCCCAAAAGAGCCTTTTGGAATGATGCAAAAGTTCTTTGATTATGGTAGTAGTGTTTTTTTTATTTGCCAACCATTAAAATATATGCATTTTATTTTCTATAAATTATATCTCAATAAACTTGATTTTTAAAAAATCAATGAGCAGGGTAAAATACATTGTGTGAGCAAGGAATAAAGAAACAGAGCTGAACATATTGGCAACTGAAAATAAGAAGCACTACAAGTGTAAGTGGAAGAGAGACGAAAGGATGGCAAAGATTAAAAGGAAATACAGAGGCAACAAAAACTAGGTGCTCTGGGGACTTTCTAAATCTCTCAAAACTATCTGCTTCTTTTTTTTTTAATTTTTTATTGTTGGTTGTTCAAAACATTACATAGTTCTTGATATATCATATTTCACACTTTGATTCAAGTGGGTTATGAGCTCCCATTTTTACCCCATATACAGATTGCAGAATCACATCAGTTACACATCCATTGATTTACATATTGCCATACTAGTGTCTGTTGTGTTCTGCTGCCTTTCCTATCCTCTACTATCCCCACTCCCCTCCCCTCCCCTCCCCTCTTCTCTCTCTGCCCCCTCTACTGACATTCATTTGTCCCCCTTGTATTATTTTTCCCTTTCCCCTCACTTCCTCTTGTATGTACTTTTAAAACTATCTGCTTCTTACCATCCTAGTATGAAATCGCTACTATCCATCTCCTGAATTAGTCCTAATAAGTCCCCCTACTCCAATTCTTATTCTTTGCCAAATCCATTCTCCATACTTCATCATTTTGAAATGCAAATTTTATCACATTCTCGGCTTAGAAATCTTAAATAGTTTACATACATTATAGAAAGTCAAATTACAAACTCCTTAAACAGGCCACACCTACCTGGTTCTCCCTACTCCCTTCCCTGCCTGGGACATACTCTGTTTTGGGGGTTTCAGATCTCTAGTCTACATCTCGTGACTCCAACAGTCATTGCTTTCACTGTTCCCATTGTTTGAAATACCAATACCTTCCATGAGTTCCTACTCATTCTTTAATTTTGAGTTGACACTGCCCCCTCCAGGAAATATTCAAATGATTATTTGACACCTTCAGACTGAGTTACACAGACCCTTTATATGTGTTCCCAAATAGCTTCTGTAATATTACCATATTATAAAAGTTATCAATACTGTCCTGGAAAGATCTGATTATTTATTAATATTCTCTATCCAATTAAGTTCTCTGAGGAAGACATTTCTAGTATGCTCACTATTTTTAGCAATTGTCAACCAATAGGTCTCAATAAATGTTTCTGTTATAGGAAAAGAGGAGGAAGAGAGAATTTCAGAGGGAGAACTAGAGGAAGACTCAATCTCTGCAGTTGTCATTGTCCTGTGGAAGTTCACTGGCTTGCTAAGATACTTTTCTTAAATCCCTTATAAATTATGTACATTTATTTTCAAACTTAGTATTTATTTTAACTAGATATTAATTTCCATTCTACTGAATGTTCACACTTTCATATGAACAGAGGAAAAGACTTAGAAAAATTTTCAGGGACTTGGTTATGTCAGTAAATTTAGTAGTCATGTTTAAAAGTCCTTTTCTTCCCTACCTTTCTCCTGCCCATCCTTTCCATCCATGAGAAAATACACAAAGTGAAACTGAAGCTTTTCAGAAGTCTAGAAATCATTTTTTTTTTTTTAAAAAAAAGGATTTTTGGCCAGGGACAGTGGCGCATACCTGTAATCCCAGTGACCTGGGAGGCTGAGGCAGGAGGATGGCAAGTTTGAGGCAAGACTCAGCAACTTGACACCCAGTCACAAAATAAAAAATAAAAAGAACTGGGGATGTAACTCAATGGTAAAGCACTACTGGTCAATTCCCAGTATCCTCACCCCACCTCCCTGAATAAAAAGATTTCCAATGTCATTTACACTTCTGGGATGTCTTTTTACACAAAAGCTAAAAACATTTAATAAACTAACAAGTAAATCATATGAAAGACCTAGCAATTAAACTCACCATTATTAGGAGTATTAAAAGACTTTGATAAACTTAACCAAGTAAACATGGCTACTAAACATGTGGAAGAAGCCTGTCTTAATATATTAAATTAAAAAAAATTGTTTTTGTTAAGTTATACATGACCATAGAATGTATTTATGCACTTTGATATATCATACATAGATGGGATATAATTTCTCATAGAATTTTATGAGTGTACATGTTGCAGAATCATATTGGTCATGTAGTCACATATATACATACAGTAATAATGTCTGTTTCATTCTATCTTTCCTATCCCCACATCCCCTCCCCTACCCTCCCGTCACTTCCCTCTACCTAATCTAAGGTAATGCTATTCTTCCCTAGTGCCCCCTCCCACAACCTCACTGTGAATTAGCATCCACATATTAGAGAAAACATTCAGCCTTTGGTTTTCTGGGATTGGCTTATTTAGCTTAGCATGATATTTTCCAACTCTAACCATTTACTGGCAAATGCCATAATTTCACTCCTCTTTAAAGCTGAGTAATATTCCACTGAGTGTATATACCACATTTTCTTTATCCATTTCTCTATTGAGGGACATCTAGGTTGGTTCCATCGTCTAGCTATTGTGAATTAAGCTGCTATAAACATTGATGTGGCTGTGTCACTATACTACCCTGATTTTAAGTCCTTTAAGTATAAACCAAAGAGTGGGATATTTTCTGAGGAATCTCCATACTGTTTTCCATAGTGGTTGCATTAATTTGTAGTCCCACAGCAATGTATGAGTGTACCTTTTTCACCACATCCTCGCCAACATTTATTGTTGCCTATATTCTTGATGATTGCCATTCTGACAAGAGTGAGATGAAATCTTAAAGAGTAATTTTGATATGCATTTCTCTAATTGCTAGAGATGTTGAACACTTTTTCATATATTTGTTGATTGATTGTATTTCTTCTTCTGTGAAGTGTCTGTTCAGTTCCTTAGAGCATTTATTGATTGGGTTATTTGTTTTTTTGGTGTTAAGATTTTTGAGCTCTTCATATATCCTTGAGATTAATGCTTTATTGGAGGTGCAAGTGGTAATGATTTTCTCCTCACGTTATTGTTTCCTTTGCTGAAAAGAAGCTTTTTATTTTAAATCCATCCCATTTATTGATTCTTGATTTTACTTCTTGCACTTTAGGAGTCTTGTTAAGGAAGTCAGATCCTAGGCTTATACGGTAAAGATTTGGGCCTATTTTTTCTTCTATTAGCCGTTCTTTGTTCTAGTGCCTAAGTCTTTGAACCACTTTGAGTTGATTTTTGTGCGGGGTGAGAAATAGAGGTTTAATTTCATTTTTCTCCATATGGATTTCCAGTTTTGCCAGCACCATTTGTTGAACAGGATATTTTTTCTCCAGTCAATGTTTTTGGCATCCTTGTCTAGTATGAGATAACCATATTTATGTGGGTTTGTCTTTGTGTCCTTTATTCTTTACCACTGGTCTAAAGTCTATTTTGGTGCCAATACTATGCCATTTTTGTTACTATAACTCTATAGCACAGTTTAAGGTCTGGTATTGTGATGCCTCCTGCTTCACTTTTCTTGCTAAGGATTGTTTTAGCTATTCTGGGTCTTTTATTTTTCCAAATAAATTTCCTGATTGTTTTTCTATTTCTATGAAGAATGTCATTGGGATTTAGGAACTGCATTAAATCTGTATAATGCTTTTGGTACTATGGCCATTTTGACAATATTAATTCTTCCTATCCAGGAGCATGGTTTTCTTCTGAGGTTTTCTTCAATTTCTTTCATTAGTGTTCTATAATTTTCATTGTAGAGGTCTTTCACCTCTTTTGTTAGATTGATTCCTGGGGTTTTTGTTTTGTTTTGAGGCTATTGTGAATGGAGTAGATTTCCTAATTTCTCTTTCAGTGGATTCATTGCTGATGTATAGGAATGCATTTGATTTATGAGTGTTGATTTTATATCCTGCTACTTTGCTGAATTCATTTATTAGTTCTAGAAGTTTTCTGGTGGAATTTTTTGGATCATCTAGGTATAGAATTATGTCATCAGGAAATAGTGATAGTTTGAGTTCTTCTTTACCTATTTGTGTCCCTTTAATTTCTTTCTTTTGTCTAATTGCTGTGGCTAGAGTTTCAAGGATGATGTTGAATAGAAGTGGTGAAAGAGGTCTTGTTCCAGTTCTTAGAGGGAATGCATTCAATTTTTCTCCATGTAGAATGATACCAGCCTTGGGTTTAGTTAGCATACACAGCTTTTATGATGTTGAGGTATGTTCCTACTATCCCTAGTTTTTCTAGTGTTTTGAACATGAAAGTGGGCTTTTTTTTGGTCAAATACTTTTTCTGCATCTATTAAGATGATCATATGATTCTTGTTTTTAAGTCTATTAATATGATGAATTACGTTTATTGATTTCCATGTGTTGAACCAACCCTCCATCCCCGGGATAAATCCAACTTGATGGTGGTGCACTATCTTTTTAATATGTTTTTGTATGCAGCTTCCCAGAATTTTATTGAGAATTTTTGCATCTACATTCATCAAGGATACTGGTCTGAAATTTTCTTTCCTTGATGTGTCTTTGTCTGGTTTTGGTATCAGGATGACATTAGCCTTGTAAAATGAGTATGGAAGGGTTCCCTCCTTTCCTGTTTCATGGAATACTTTGAGGAGCACTGGTGTCAATTCTTCTTTGAAAGTCTTGTGGAACTTGGCTGAGAATCCATCTGGTCCTGGGCTTTTCTTGATTGGTAGGCTTTTGATGGCGTTTTCTATTTCATTACTTGAAAATGATCTATTTAAATCATGTATGTCCTCCTCATTCAGTATGGGTAGGTCATATGTCTCTAGAAATTTGTCAATGTCTTTGATATTTTCTACTGTATTAGAATATAAATTTTCAAAATAGCTTCTAATTATCTTTTGTATTTCAGATGTGTCCATTGTGATATTTCCTTCTTCATCTTATATTTTAGTAATTTGAATTTTCTTTTTCTCTTCATTAGCACGGCCAGGGGTTATCTATTTATTTTTTCAAAGAACCAACTTTTTGTTGTCAATTTTTTCAATTGTTTCTTTTGTTCTAATTTCACTGATTTCAGCTCTGATTTTAATTATTTCCTATCTTCTACTGCTTTTGGTGTAGATTTGTTCTTCTTTTTCTAGGGTTTTGAGATATAGTGTTAGGTCATTTATTTATTGACTTTTTATTCTTTTAATGTGCTCAATGCAATAAACTTTCCTCTTATTACTGTCTTGATAGTGTCCCAGAGATTTTGATATGTTGTATTAGTGTTCTCATTTACCTTTAAGAATTTTTTTATTTCATCCTTGATTTCTTCTACTATCCATTCATCATTCAATTGTGTATTAGTCTCCATGTATTACAGTAGCTTGTATTTTATTTTTAGTTTTATTGTTGATTTCTAATTTCATCCCATTATATTCTGATAGAATATAGGGTATTAGCTCTGTTTTTTTGTAGTTACTAAGAGTTGCTTTGTGGCATAAGATATGGTCTATTGTAGAGAAGGATCCATGTGCTGCTGAGAAGAAAGTATATTCTCTCATTGATGGATGAAATACTCTGTATATGTCTGGTAAGTCTAAATTATTGATTGTATTATTCAGTTCTACAGTTTCCTTATTTAGTTTTTGTTTAGAAGATCTGTCCAGTGGTGAGAGAAGTGTGTTAAAGTCCCCCAGTATTATTGTATTGTGGTCTATTTGACTCTTGAAATTGAGAATGGTTTGTTTGATGTACATAGATGCTAGTAAGATTCTAAGCAGAGAAAGCCATGACCCATGCTTAGACTCAACCTACAGAAATTGTAAGATAGTAAATTGTATTAAGTCATCAAATTTCCAGTAAATTATGAAGTAGGAAATAAAATTAATATAATAACCAATCTCTTTTTAAAAAAGTGCAAAATCCTGAGCAATCTGGGATTCAAGTTCTCCATATAATCCTATTTGTTTTTTTGAAATTTACCTCCTCATGTATTTATTTTCTCTTCCTCATCTACCTCCTCCTGATAAGCCCTCTTTCACACTTACTAAACAGAACAATCTTATGGATTACTCACCAAACCCTAAGCACCAAATAATACCCCCAAGCTTTCCTTCCTCACCTCACCTTGGCAGAGATGGGAGAAAATGTCCCTTCAGACTGGAAAGTCTTTCCTGCATTGTCAACATTTCCTTCTTACATACCAGCCCATTTCCTCTTTGATGAAATTCTACTTCCCTATTGAGGATAATCTCAAATATAATTCCTTTAAGAATTATTCTAATGGAAATAAACTACTGCTTTGTACATTTTGTTTTTATAGCACTTTTACTCTTTGGTAACAACAATTACTTCATTCTGCTTTAGAATACAGTTCACTGAACATGTCCATGACATGCTGAAAGTGTTTGAAAGTAAGCTACTTGGAGCAACAATTAAATCAATGTCAGTGCCCTGCACATGATACATACTCACTAATATTGTCTGATTAAATGAAAATATAAATAAAGGAACATTCCAAGGGGATTTCAACAGTTAATTTCTGTCATTCTATATCTAATTTCAAAAGGAGATTAACACAAATCTCTGGAAAGAGTGTAATGAGGGTTGATAATGAATGAGGACAAAGTGACCATGTTTGTGCCCAGGATCATGTAGCTATGAGACACACACACATAAAATCTTTTCTAGTTTAACACTATAAATCAGTAAACATTTCTTCTAGTACAAAAATATTTCTACATACTTTCCTTTGTTTTAGCCCCTCTCTGAACTTTGCTTTTCTCCTTTAAGCCTTCTTCTATAACTCATGTTTACAGTGCCACAGAGCACTCAACACTGCAAGTTCTATACACAAACTCCTTCTATCAAAATAAAACATATAAGCCCCTCTGCTTTCTCAAAAGTACTACGTTAAAGCCACATTCTACAACTGTAAATAAATCCCTAGGAATGATTCTATTGTAGCCTCTCTCGCACTCTATATAATGGATTGAATGAGGATTGGTTCACAGACATATTAGATGGCCTGGGAAGCAGAGGGGTAAGAATTTAGAAAACGCACAACACTGCCTTTTTTTAGTTTATTGCTTCGTATTTTGTCACAACATTTTGAAATGTTTTGCTATAAAAAGGCAAGAAATATATTGGTATAGTGGTTTAAAGGGTTAAAAATTATTGCCTTACACAGAGGAAAAGAGTCATCTTTATGTCTTTAATGCAAAACTCTTAAAATAAGAAAATAAATTAACAGCAGTAACACATCCTGGAGCACTTAAAAAAGACACAAAACAAGAGGAAATAGACAAATTATAAAAATCAGACAGAAAAGCTACAAACTAATTTAGAGCTATTTAATATAGAGTAATAGTCTCATCAAGCTTAATAGCCACTTGAAAGAGCTCTTCTTTATCAGAGTTATCTCTAGCTTCCACATGAGGGAAAACATACAACCCTTGACTTCCTCAGTTTGACTTATTTCGGTTAACATATTGGTCTCAAGTTCCATCCATTTTCCTACAAATTTCATTATTCTTTATGTCAGAATAAAATGCCACTGTGTATGTATACCATATTTTCTTTTCCATTCATCCACTGATGGACACCCAGGCTAGTTCCAGAGTTTGGCTATTGTGAATTGTGCTGCTATATACTTGGGTATGCATTTATAACTATAGTATGACAAGTTTAAGGAGGAGTGTTATGGTATTGTTGGGGCATATTCTGCTCCGAGTCTTTTGAGGAAATTCCATACTGATTTCCAAAGTGATTATACTAATTTACAATCCCATCAACAATGTAAAAATGTTCCTTCTCCTCCATACCCTCTCCAGCATTTATAATTATTTGTGTTTTTGATGGTTGCTATTCTAATTAGAGTGAAATGAAATCATGGTGTAGTTTTGTTTGTATTTCCTTAATTGCTAACAATGTTGAACATTTTTCATATATTTGCTGGTCATTTATATTTCTTCTTTTGAGAAATATTATTTTAGTGCACTTGCCCATTCATTAACTGGGTTGTTTGGGTTTGTTTTGGTGCTCAGGTTTTTGAGTGTTTTATATATTATAGATATGAATCCTTTGAAGAGTAGCTAGTGGAGATTTTCTCCCATTCTGTAGCTTCTCTCTTCATGCTATTTTCTTCCCTGTACAGAAACATTTTAATTTGATGCTATCTCATTTATAAACTCTTAGCATTACTTCCTGAGTTTTAAGGATCCTATTGAAAAAGTTACTACTATATGTTGAAGTGTTGGCCCTACGTTTCTTCATGCAGTTTCTTCAAAGTGTTTGGTCTAATTCCAAGGTCTTTGATGTTATTTGAATTATCTTTGTGTAGGGTGAGAGATAGGAGGATCCAGTTTCATTCCATATATGAAGAATTTAGGTTTTCCCAGTACCACTAATTTAAAAGGTTTTCCCAGTACCACTAATTTCAAGGTACTGAAATTTCTGGCACTTTTGTCAATGATCAGATGATTGAAAACTGATTGTATCTATGTGGGTTTGTCTCTGTCTTCTATTCTGTACATTTATTTATCTGTTTTTATGCCCGTACCATGCAGTTTGGGTTACCATAGTTCTGTAATATAATTTGAAGTCATATTGTGATGTCTCCAGCATTACTTTATTGACTTAAAACTGCTTTTGCCTATTCTGGGTCTTTTGTTCTTTTAAATTAATTTTAGATCTGTTTTTTTTTTCCTAGTTCTATGAAGAATACCACTGGTATTTTGATGGGTACTGCACTGAATCTGTATATTATTCTTGATAACAGGACCATTTAGGAATATTAATTCTGCCTATTCGTGAACAGTGGAGGTCTTGTATCTTCTTCAATTTCTTTCTCCAGTGTTCTATAGTTGGTTAGATTTATTTCCAGTTTTTGTTATTGTTGTTGTTGGTGGTGGTGGCGGTGGTTTTTGAGGCTACTGTGAATGGAACATTTTCCAGATTTCTTTCTAAACAGATTCATCATTTATAAATAAAAAGAAATAGTTGACATACATATTTATTACAATAAAGTCTTACCTAAAAAGTACCAAAATGTTCAACAGTTAAGTATTGTACAGAAAAGATATTGCTTTTTTATGTTCATTTGTTAACCTACTACTTTGCTGAATTTGTTTATTAGCTCTAGCAGTTTTCTGGTGAAGCTTTTTAGATCATCTATGTATAGGATCATATCATCTACAGTGATAATGTGACTCCTTCTTTTCCTATTTTTATTTTTATATTCCCTTTTCTTGCCTAATTGCTCTGGCTAGAATTTCTAGTGCTATACTGAACAGGAGTGGTAAGAGTGGATATCCTTGTCTTTTTCCAAATTTCACAGGCAATGCTTTCAGTTTTTAAATTTTTTAGTATATCACTTCTCCTTATGGACCAAAAATAAAACAAAAACTGTTGTCTACAAAATACCTAAAAAATTATTTCACCACAAGATTAGTTTATAGCTTGCTTACATATTTTTGGTACTGGGGATTTAACCCAGGCATAATTTACCACTGAGTCACACCTTCAGCCCTTTTATTTTTTATTTTGAGACAGGGTCTCACTAAGTTGCTTAGGGCCTCACTAAGTTGCAGAGGCTTCGGCCTCCTGCTTCGGCCACCCGAGTCAAATCACTGGGATTGCAGGCATGTGTCACCACACCCAGCTATAGTTTATTAATATGGAAATCAAAGGCCAAAAAATATCTTAACAATAAATGCAATTAGCTTTAAACTATAATTAACTGAGATGGGAAAATTTAATTAGAAAAAAATAAAAAGAAATAGTTAACATACATATTTGGTTATTACAATAAAGTCTTAACTAATAAGTACCAAAATGTTCAACAGTTATCAATTAAAATGTCAAGCTTTAATATAATACTGGGCTAATTGTTTCATGTTTTAAAAGACCCACCAAAGACCTTGGATAAAGACTTTTTTCTTTTTCATATGTTCCCAGAATTTAGCAAAATAAATTTTTCTCCCTTTTCTGTTAGTACCCTAATCATTTTTGCAAATTTCATAAAATTAACTTTGTTAAATGTCATATAAGCATTTATTAGACTCTTATTCAGAACATGCTCCTTTCTATATCAGAGGCTCTGCTTTGCAGATCAACATTATGTGACTCCTCCAGCCAAATTTCCAACACTTAAAGTATCTAAACATACATAACTAGCATATTGTTACAACAAATAAATTTAGCTATGTGGTAAACTTTGATATCTATACAACAAACATCAGTTAGAGCTGAAGGTTTACTTACATTTGTAATAGCTATAGCGTTTTTATCATAGTATTTCTTCTTTTCATATTTATCTCTGATGAAAAATTCTACTGCTCTGAAAACAAATAACTTAAGGAAAAGCATGAGTTTAGTTACATGTATATTTCTCTTTATTCATTCCTTTCCAAAAAGACTACCCTCTAAAATTTTTTACTCTCACACTACTTCTGCTTGTAAATTCTGTAACCTTCTTTCCTTTCTCCCCTTAAAAAAAATAAAAATAAAAAATTTAAAAAAAAAAATCACATTTTTTCAGGAAATTTTCCCATTCAACAAAAACCACCCAAATCAACTTCAGAAAGAACAACAACTGGGGCCGGGGCTGTAGGTCATTGGCAGAGTGCTTGCCTAGCATGTGTGAGGCTCTGTATTAGATCCTTAGCACCACATAAAAATACATAAAATAAAGGCATTCTGTACATTTACAACTAGAAATTATATATAATTTTTAATTCCTCCACTACTGCCACCACCAAACTAATTCAGGTTCATTTAGAGTTTATAATATAAGTAAACAAACTCATACCCAGGCAATACTCACAATGTGTTAAACACCATATTCTGTAAATTGTGCATATTGTTTCTGTTAATTCCTCTCACAACTCAGTAATGGACATACTATTATTTTCACATCATAGATGAAGAATTAGCAACATGGAAAGAGTGTATACTGTACTGTGATTCCAATACAATGCTCTTTTCTACTAAACATACTATATCATACACAGGTTAGTGTATCATGGGATTCCTTTTGGATTACAAAAATAATGGACAAATTTTCTCTTGCAAAGTTGAGGAAGGGAGAAGTCAAGAAGCTAAAATTAAGGTTTTCACTTATAATAATAAATGCTTTCAAGAAATATCTAAGTAATAAGCAATTTAAAAAATTATCTGAAGTCAAAGTTAATATCATTGATACATACATACTGTTTTACAAGGATATAAAAATAAAATACAGCATTAGTATAGGAAAACTCTCTAGGACCTTCCTAATTATTTAACAGAAAACATTATTTAAAAAAAAAAAAATCAAAGCACATCACAAAGGAAATTTTTTAAATTCCATGGTAGTCACTCAAGGAAGGACTGTGATTTAAGGAACATACTATGTCCTTGGTTGCTCTCAGTGTCCACCTTCTTCTTTGAGCAAAAATGTCTCACAAGGTTCTTATGTTTTTGTAAAAAATTCCAAATGTTACTTGACCTAAAGAACTATCCCAGGAATTAGCAAATTTTTACTTATAACACCAAACAGTAAATATTTTAGGCTTTATATGAGAGCTAATAACTACTTAACTCTGCCTCTGTAACTACAAAGTGGCCATAGAAACTTCAAAATAAGTGGGCATAGCTGAGTTTTAGTAAAAATTCATTGACAAAATTAGGCAATTGGTTCACAGGTCTGTAGTTACTAACTCCTGAATTCTATTCAATGCTGAAAGCAAAAAACAGCCATGATGAATTTATAGAGGGAACCTGTCTATAAACTGTCATTATGCAGACAACTTAGACAACGTTGAAAGGAAAATTTGTACAACTTCATTTGTGATACCAATAAGCACTTATTTAATTTGAAGTTATTGTGACTCTGAACTTAGCCAATCTACCAGACCTATTCCGAGATATATAAAAAAGACAGTAGTCATACTCACCTCACAAGGTTGTTGTGTATGTGACATACACACATACATATACACAATATATACACATATATATTTAAAAATAAAAACTAACTTCATTTATTAAATGCTTATATTTATATATATACACACACACTAAATGATATGTGTGTGTGTGTGTGTGTGTGTATATATATATATATATATATTACTTAGTATAATACATAACAAACAGTAAGCATTTGATAAATGAAGTTAGTTTCTATTTTTACTTAACTTTGTGCCTCAGTTCCATCCACTTTAAAATATACTCATTTTAGTACTCATCTTACAAGATTATTTTAAGAATTAAATGTTATATATGTAAAGTAGTAAAAAAAGAACGGTACATGACAAAGTACTATTTTAACTTTTAATTCTTATTGACAATATAAAGGTATTTTGATAGGCAAATCATCTTTTAAAAGATAGGATCCATAAACAGGGTACAAGAGGAATAGCAACAACTATGTTAAGGACTAAGAGGGCTTACACATAATCAAGTTTAAACAGATGTGTTAATGAAAAACAACAACAAAAGAACAAATATAACTGAGCATCAGGGAATATTTATCTTCATTTTCCAGGCTCTAGATGTCCTTTAAGATACAATTTAAGATATAATCTACATTGATGTAGATTAATAGCACAACCAAAAAAAATAGAATGAGAATATTTCAGAGTATCAAGATAAGGAATATATTAACTAACAATTCAAGTTTAAGTGGCTGATTTGAGATTTAATAAATAAAAGCATCAAAACATCCCAAAATCTTCTCCATGCCTATACTCACAAATCATTCAGTAAACACGTCTAAATCTTCCTTCCTCCAAAACTAAACATTGGTACAAGCTCAAAAATTTTTTAACATTATTACATGTTTTATCTTTTAATATGTATTTGTTTTTTAAGACTTTCCCCCTTTCTTTAAAGATACCACTTGAACCAGAAATTAATATCTACTCCCAAGAAAAAAAAATCTTCCAGTTTCAGACATATACCAGTGACAGCAGTAACACTTCAAAAAGCTTAGAGGAGGAGAACTGCTGATTCGCTTTGGTGCACAATAGATCTCATGGAATTGAAGTAATTAAAGTTTTTAGATAAGATGAAATATCCTAATAATAAAAAGCTTAATGTAAAGCTTTATCATTTGTCATGCGTTAGCACATGCAGCCTATAATTAACCACATCCCACATGAGAATTACACTTTCACAGCAGCTTTTACAAAACTTTTTAAATTGTAAAGCTTTTAAAAAGCAACAAATCTTGTTAAGAACGTAATTAAGTCCCATATTATATGAATTTAACTCAGTTTGATTCCACATACCTCTGGGGACATATATCTATAAAAGTGCAGAGACATTAGGCTTCAAAAAGCAATGAATGAGCTTTCAAACAATGGAAGGAAGGAAGGAGAGAAGGAGAAAGGAGGGAGAGAAAGTGGTTCTCTTACTAGATTCCCTTATAAAATAAAACTATTTTATCTATAAAAGTACTAAGATATAAGGCTTTTCAAAGAGCCATGAGATATTTATATTTACTTAGTACTAGAATTTGAACCCAGGCCCTCAGACATGCTAGGTAAGTACTCTACCACTGGGATACATCCCAAATCTTTTTATTTATTTTTGTTTTGAGACAGGTTCTCCTAAATTGCCCAGGCTAGCCTCAAACCCATGATCCTCCTGCCTTGGCCTCCCAAGCAGCTAGGATTACAGGCTTGTACGCACAATGCCTGGCTCATTGAGATATTTTGAGAATTAAAAAGAAAATTTAAACTGGGAGTGGTGGCACAGGCCTATAATCCCAGTAGCTAAGAAGCTGAGGCAGGAGGATCCAGGGTTCAAAGCCAGCCTCATCAAAAAGAAAGGCACTAAACAACTCAGTGAGACCCTGCCTCTAAATAAAATACAAAAATGGGCTGGAGACATGGCTCACAGTGGTCAAGTGCAACCCGCC
>NW_025999982.1:32483414-32497814 GCF_001458135.2 Marmota marmota marmota | reverse complement strand
GAGTTCAATCCCTGGTACCCCAAAAAAAGACAGTGTACATAATAATGCCAGGAAACCATTAAGTAGTAAAGTACTGTAGCTGTGATTTCCAGAATTCTATTTTCACTGGGTCAAAGGTGAAGAATTACTGATACCAGACACCAATTAATTCACTATAAAAATCTCACCTTTCCTGAAATTTAGATACGCACCAAATATTTTAAACTATATCTGACAAAGTATCAGAAATAATAATGACATAGAAGCAAGCACAGAGGTCCATGCCTGTAATCCCAGTGGCTCGGGAGGCTGAGGCAGGAGAATCACAAGTTCAAAGTCAGTTTCAAACAACTTATTGAGGCCCTAAGCAACTCAGCGAGATCCTACCTCTAAATAAAATACAAAAAAGGACTAGGGGTATGGCTCAGTGGTTTAGTGACTCTGGGTTCAATACCCAGTACCAAATAATGATAATAATGAGATAAAAACACTATCTCATTAACATTTCATTTCTCTAAGTTAAACTGCCTACAACATACACAAAATGAACAGGAAGGAACTGAAATGAAATTGGAATGCTGGAGCAGTTGGACTAAGTTAAGACTGTACAGAAAAGTTCAACATACTAGGATACTAAGAAGGCATCTATTATCCTTCCCTGAGTATCATCTAGGCTCATTTAAAAACAACATGGATTCAAGGTGATGAATTAAATAACTTTGAAGCTGCTTTAATCTATAAAGTATTATATAAAAAAACAAAAATCCAAACTTTCAAGAACCTCAGGTAATTTACCCCCAGTTCCCATAATATTCAAGAGAACCCCTACATATTCCAACCCAAACAAAACCAATCACCCCAGTACACAAAAATTTCCATAACAAGTGTATTGTTCAATGAAGGGAATTTCTTGTCAATTCAGGCAAGAATACAAAGAGGAATAAGTTAGTGCAACCAACAGACAGCTGGAAACAACTATCTAGGACACTGATTTTTTGCTTGGTTATATTTCCTTCCCCCATGCTCTCTTCCTCAGGATTTTCACAAGGTCTTCATTTTTCAGAGGAGAAGGAAAGAGCACTTCTAGAATTCTCTATAAAAAACAAGAAGAAAGAACTACTACCTGTGGTAAACACAACTTCACCTAACACTTTATATCACTTCTATGTTAAGTGACTCCCCAACCTGCATTTTCTTATTTCCAGGTACCAAATGGATAATCCCATGTAAATGTACAACAGACACTTCAATCTGACCAAAGTAATGGAGCATGGTTCATTATCTTTCATTTCTAACCCTTAAACCTCCATCTGGTAATGAATTCCTTCTCTCAGTGAACAAGCTTTACAGTCATCCATGCTAGAATCTGTGATCAGTGTCTTCCTCAGAAACAAAGTCAGTCTAGTCCAACTGCTCCAGCATTCCAATTTCATTGAAGTTCCTTCCTGTTAATTCAATGATACTATGTAACTTAGAGCTTCATCACTGCTCATTTTGGGCTGTACTACTATTCTACATGTTCACTCTCTTCCTCTAGGATGTCCATCCTCCTCTAACCAATTTTCTTTGAGGTAAAAGTTAATGGTTTAATATTTTCCCTGCTTCAAAACCCTTCATGGCTTTTCAAACACATCAACCCTTGTGACAATTAAATGAGATCCAAACTGCTCTACATGATATTGAAAACCCTTAAATTAATTTGGACCAAAATGCCTCATAAGCTTCTTCTGCCACTTGCCTCACAAAACTGAAATTCAAATAAAAACCATCTAAAAGGTCACACACTTCCTCGCTCATACAATTTTTAAAGCAGAAATACACCTCCCACTCTTACCCTAGGATCTTCTATAACAAAAATACCCTTGGATATCAGATTGCTAAATTTGCTAAAGGGAATGGAGCCATGGAAAAAGAAAAAGACAAATGCAAATTACTAACTTTTCCATTATAACTTAAAAAATTTCTGTCCAAATTTTAAAAGAAAGAAATATACAATGCCCTGAATCTTTGTGTGAGAAAAGAAAATTATTTTCCACAGGCCACATAAACTGTTTTCCCACTGAAATGGGTAACATATAATTGACCTTTAAGAAACTACATTTTATTGTCAAAATAAAAAATATTATTTATTACCTTTGGACGCATCCAAACACCTACAGTTAATTAAATAATCATATTTATAAAGGAGCAAATTCCAATAACCTACTTTCTAAAACTTCAATGAATTTTAGAAATCCCATTGTTAAGGTTTGGATGTGAGGTATCCCCTGAAAGCTCAAGAGTAAAAAACTCCAGGAATGTTCAGAGGTAAAATGATTATGTCATGAGAGCTATAATCTAATCAATGAATTGATTGATTTGATGGGTTAATAATTTGAATAGATTATTCAATGGGTGATAACTATAAACACTTAAGGCATGGCTGGAGGAAGTAGGTCACTGGGCACATGCCCATGGGGATCACATTCCTAGCTCTCTCTCCTACCTGGCTGTTATGAACCTGAGCAACATTCCACTGCTACAGCCTTTTGGCATGATATTCTGCCTCACCTAGGACCCAGAGCTGTGAAGTCAGTCAACCATAGACTAAATCTCTGAAACCATGAGCCAAATTAACCTTTTTCTCCTTTAAGTTGTTCTTGTAAGATATTTTGGTCACAGCAACCAAAACCTGATGAACATATCTAAAGAATCAAATGATTTTATCTTTCATAAATGTGAAATATATCCTAACTAAAATGTCTGCCTATCTACTCAAAAAAAAAAAAAAAAGTATATATGTAAAGCAAGCACAATTGTGCAACCTCTGACAGAGGTCATATCAGTAAATATATAGGTCATAACACTGAATATTTATTTTGCCTTTTAAAGCAAAAATGCCAAACTGCTTCACGTAATTACTCTAAAGTTAATAAAAAAAATCTTTATGGAAATGATTTTTTAAATGCTCATGATGCTCACAAATCAAATCTCTAATAATAGTTTAAAATAATAAGCAACAAATACTCTCCTATCAAGAGATAGAGATCAATCAAGAAGAATCAGTCATAAAATTTTATACACAGTAATAATTATATAAAAAAACTATATTATTGCAAATTATCAAATTCCTATTTAAGAACCTACTATATACAAAGTATAGCTCAGAACCAATCAATTTCTATCGTTAGTGAACAAGAATGTGATACAATTCATATCATATTCTCCTAAATACTAACAGATAAAATATGACTAGTAGAAAGGAGTTAATCTTAACCCCACAATAAATAATTTCTAAAGGATACTGATCTGTCTGTGGTCTTCGAAAGTTCTCTGGAAGGTTGGCTTCATAGAGCAGTCTTGCTTTAGTATTTCCCATATCTTGCATGCACTGTAGTAAAAAACAAGGAAATCAAGTATTTTAATTATTCATATGAACACTAAAAAGTAATCCTATACACACACATATACATAAACACACACACACACACACACACAAATACCAAATAACATTGCTTCCAATATATGTTCTGCTTAAAAACCTAATTTAAAGCTGGGTATGGTGGTGCATGCCTATAATCCCACCTACTCGGGAAGCTGAGGCAAGAAGATTGCAAGTTTAAGGCCAGCTTGGTCAATTCTGACCCTAACACAAACAAAACAAACAAGGGGCTGTGGTTGTAGTGCAGTGGTACAGCACCCATGGGTTCAATCCCCAGTACTATTAAAAAAATGGTTTTTAAATCATTACTATGAAATTAATCACTCAAGTTCCAAACAGAGATGCTATTTTTAATCTTTCACATTTTTCAATATATGTGAGTTCAGATTTTTTTATCTTTTCTGTGAAAACAATACAACCTTTACATTCATTACTTCTTAAAAATAAAATTCCTGGTAGTTTATAGGCATTTTTACGATTTTTTAAATGTGCTAGTATGCAGTCATTTCCAGAGTTAACAACTCAAGATTCAATTTTCTTTGAGTTTCAAAACACTCTAGGAGTCTCACAATGAACTATTAAGAGCACAATGAAGCCAGATAAATGCGAAATAGGGCTAATCTAGAATTTTACAGAATGAATTTCTTAGGAGCTCTTAATCCCTGTGATTTTACTGAAAGCTTTTCCCCACCAAACAAATAAAATATCTCTGTGTCTAATGGCTCAATTTTACATACAAGCTCAGGGTATACAGAACCTTCCAGTGGCTTGAAAGAGTATCCCCTAAAGGTCCATGTGTTAATTAATGACTTAATCCTTAGGTTAGCACTACTAAGAGATAGTGGAACCTTTAGGTGGGGACTACTGAAAGACCCTTAGCAGTAGGCCCTTAAATGGGACAGTGAGACCCCGCCTCTCAGTTTTCCTGGCTGGTAATGTAAGCCATCTGGAGCCTTTGGGAGACCCAAATCAATAAAGCCACACAACCTTGGACTAGAACCTCCAGAACCATGAGCTAAATCAAACTTTTCTCTTTGTAAGTTAATTGCTTCCATTATTCACAAAAGTAACATAAAGCTGACTAATACAAACCTCTTCTCTAAAACTGATGA
This sequence comes from Marmota marmota marmota, assembly GCF_001458135.2. Classification (NCBI taxonomy): domain Eukaryota; kingdom Metazoa; phylum Chordata; class Mammalia; order Rodentia; family Sciuridae; genus Marmota; species Marmota marmota. The sequence goes on along the minus strand of NW_025999982.1, from coordinate 32,493,302 downwards.
ACTCCAAAGGTAAGAATTATGGCTCAGCAGACATAAAACTGTTTGATAATCATTTAAACCAGTTTAATTAAGTTTCAGTGTCATCTATGGTGGATGACTCACCAAATAGGACTTCCTTGACAATTTGTTGCATTACAAACTAAAGGTAAGATTTATAAACATTATAATATTGTATTACATTATTAACATAGTTCATTAAATGATTTTAACTGGTGGAAAGATCAACTTTTACAATATGTTTTTTTCCTGATTTCTCAATCACACAACCACTACACCACTGACAATGCAATTCAGGTTTAACAGTTTACCCAATGTTTACCTTGAGTTATAGTCCTCAAGTGTAGAGAATCATCACCTTTCAAATAAAAAAAATAGGACTCTTTTCACAACTGATAATTTTAAGATATATAAAATTTCAATATATTCTTACTTCATTACATCTATTCTACCTTGGCTGAATGTAAGTATTCTCTCAGAGTAAACTAGATTTGTTATTCCTCTAGAGACAATGATAGTTAAGGAATATAGGGACTAGAAGTAAAAGGGATGATAAACTGAAAAATAATTAAGGATCACTGTCATTTAGCCCTTAAAATGAAATAGAAAGTAAGGCAAAATAAACCTCAGCTTCAAAGCTGTGGGGCAGGAAAAAAAAATCTATGTGCCTGACAATACAAGGTTAAAGGCTCTATTATGTCATGGTGAATAATAGCATGAATTAGTAAGAGTAAAGCTAATATGTAATTCTGTGGAGGGGAAAAACTAAGAAACTTCCAGTGTGGTTTACCCTTCCTAAAGTGAAAAGAAAATATTTTCCATTTCAAGCACTCAAATGATGCTGCTTCTTTATGCCATGGTGGGAATATGGAAGCAGATGTGGTGAACAAGTTATAACAACATTAAACATTTGGAAAGAACTATATCAAAAAACAATTGCCTCTTGGTTTACACAATATTTGCAATGAAGCACAAAGTAATTTAGATACATTTCACTGAAGCAGGTTAAGAAGACTGTAAAAGTTTCTAACAAGCAAACAAGAGGTTCATGGAAATTTCAACAAGACTAAAAATAGTCTATAAAATGGGTATACTTCTTAACATCAGCAATGTTTTATAGTCAGTGAATATGACAGTCATGTTTATTTAGTGCCAGTCATTAATATTTTGTTGGCAAAAAACAGAAACAAGACATAAATGAACATTACAATAAATTAGTAAACATTGTTCTATGATGTCATCTATCACAATCAGATAGTAAGAAAATAACAAGCATAAAAATCTGAAAGGAAGAGGTGATGTGAAATTCTAGAGGAGACCACTGCACCAAAAGTGACTGGGTAGAGGTGTATGTTTTTTGTTAGTTGTGATTTTGAGAAATAAGGATTCAGTGATAACACAGATACAGATAAATCATTTGTAAGGATAAGGACAACACTGACAAAAGTAGTTTCTAAATTTCTAAAAGTAGAAAAGGGTAAGGTGGAGGTCAGAAGTAAAAGGATCAATGGAGACAAAGATAAAGGATTGAATAATTTAAAAATGAAAATAAGGGTAAAAGGGGAAAAAATCTGGCATTTTAGGGAGGAGATAATAAATATAGTACAAAACACATGTCCTCAAGGTTTCAAGATACTACAGATAAGAACTCTACAGAAATCTATGAAAATACGTTCCACTGGCCCTGACAAACTGCCCAGTATCTATCAGAAGAAAACATACAATGAAGATTAACATAACAGTTATACTGACAAGCATTAGCCTCAACACTTTGTGTTGGTGTGTATTTATGTTTAATTTTTTAAAAAAACCTTAGGATAGGTATTATTACATTAATTTTATAAGAAAGGAAACCAAATCTGCAAGATATTAAATAAAGCCTAATCATGTGTCTCCATGATTCAACTCTTCACAGAACCAACATAAGCGATCAGTGGTTTAAGTATATCTGGCTTCAATAATGGAACTAGGACTAAGTCCTGTAGGGCTTGCAAATACCAGGCTCCATGAACCCAGCCCAATTCCATCTTAAGACTGGGAACTATCTCATCACAAAGTCATGAAAAGTTAATTTATTTTTTACTATAAATTACTGCGATTTTCTAAACTTGTTTGGAATTCCTGCCCACGCCTTGAACTCACCCATGTCTGGCTCCCCCTGACCAGATAACAACCCTCTCAGAAATCTCAGTGGTGCCTCATAAATTCTGATGTTGGGATCTGAATTTACGCCCTACCTTGAAAGATCATGCCATGTAGATCATTAACCTACTATCTGCCTTTGCATTATGCTTGTCAAAATCCCGTTAGCTGTAAGTTCTCAAGACACCCCCCTTTGCAAATTTTGTGCTATAAAACCTTGTTCCTGGAAAGCTGGTGGGGCTGGTCTCTAGCCTTTGTTAGGAGGGACAGCCACTGATCAGCTCTCTTTGCATACACAAATACAAGCTTGCTTTAATTTGATTTAAAATTGGAGTTGGTGGTCTTTTCTTTGTGTCAGGGCTCAACAGGCTCTTTTTGTTTACAGATGAGGAAATTGAGGTACAAAGGGGTTATATGATTTTTCTGTTGGTTAATATAATGAATCAATGGCCAAGGTGAGCTAAGATCTAGTTTTCTCAGTCTCAATCCTTACTACCATGTGGCATCTAGAAGAAATAAGAATCCAGGAAATTTCACTAAGTGTACTATCATATTGTTTCCATTATAAATACATCATTTCTGTTATTAAAACATTGTTCCTTCTGTTTTAGGTTCTCTCATCCAAATTGCTTTAACAAACATTGACAGAGAAAGAGAATTTTAGTTGCTTCTTCTATTGCAATCAATGACTCAGTTTTCCGGAGCTGGGACAAACAGATTGCATTGGGTGGGATAGAAAAAGGATAAATGGCATATGTTTCTCTTAAAAGAAAAAGTAAACTTTAAACCTTTTATTATTTGTAACCAGCACGAGATTTAAGTTTTCGATAATGGAAGAACAATCTTTGTTAGAGTCTGTAAACAAGTCAGGATGGCGCCTGGCAAATGTTAGAGTCTGTAAACAAGTCTGGATGGCACCTGGCATTTTGCCAGAGGGAGTGGTTTGTGAAGTAACTCCAGGGAGCCATTAAGTGTGGAGATTCCTTATTGGTTGACTGATGTATCTAGTTTATGCTAATTAAGATAAGCTGTGTAAAATGTATAAATACCTCTGTTGTCCTACAATAAACGGCTTCCACTCCTGCTGTATCAACGTACACAAGTTCCTCGTCACCCCCCGGTTAGTTTGCTGCAGCCGGACTGCAGCAAATCTTAACTTCTACTATCTAAGTACTGAACATCATTCTGACAAACTTTAAATTTTCAAACCTTTTTTCACTTCTCCAATAATAGGAATACTTGTAAGGCTATCCAATAAACTATTAAAAATTCAAGGATATTAGTAATGTTGAAAATTCTCTAGCTTTAGAAAAGTCATGGCATTCCCTGTCAATACTTTTTTTTTCTTCCTTCACTTCAAGTGTGAAAAAGGGAAGAAAAAACTCTTAAATCATTTAAATGAAAATTTCGGTAAAGCTTATTTTTAAAAGTATATTTTAAAGACATTTACTCAACAAACTATAGCTCACCTAAAAATTAAGATTAAAAAAACACAAAAAAGTCAAAAATCCAGTGTGCAGAAAATGTATTGATATTCTTAACAATTAAATGATTGTAAAACTCTATCAGATACAAAGTTAACCTTAATTTTTTACTTTAAGAAATATATATTAGTATAATGAGGGATAAATTAACTATACTTCACAGCTATGATAAATGCCAGCTAAGTAGACCATATCTAAAATTTAGTGTTATTTTTTTTTCCACTAAAGCTAGTCTGCTCTCAGGTAGGAGGTTGTAGCTCAGTAGAAGAGCACTTGCCTAGCATCTGCAAGGCCCTGACTTTGGTCCCCAGCACCACCACCACCCCCCCCCCCCAAAAAAAAACANCCCCCCCCCCCAAAAAAAAACAGGGTGTGGGGGAGAAAGAAAAAGAACTTGAGGCTGGGGTTATGGCTCAGCGGTAGAGCGCTCGCCTTGCACATTCAAGTCCCTGGGTTCGATCCTCAGCACCACATATAAATAAATAAAATAAAGTTATTGTGTTCAACTACAAAAAATAAATATTTAAAAAAAAAAAGAAAAGAAAAAGAACCACTGTTATGACCCAGCTACACTACTCACTCCTTGGTATTTATCCTAAAGAATTAAAATCATCATACAGCAATACTTGCATACCCAAGTTTATAGCAGGAGCACAATTCACAATAGCCAAACTATAGAACCAGCCTAGTGTTCATCAATGAATGAATGGATAAAGAAAAAGTGGCATATAAACACAATGGAATTTTATTCTGACATAAATAAAAATGAAATTATGTAATTTGCAGGAAAATGGATGGAACTTGAGACCAATATGTTAAGCGTAATAAGCCAAACTCAGAAGGCCCAGGGTCTTCTCATAAGTGGAAACTAGAGAGGAAAAAGGAAAAGGAAGTGGGTGGGAGGAAGCTTATGAAACTTGAAGGGAGATTAGTAGAGTAAGGAAACAAGGAGGGGAGAAGTGAGGGAAAGGGGAAATACTGGGGAATGATACTGGCCAAACTGTATTTTTATATTGTGTACACTTATGAATATGTAACAACAAATCCCACAATTATGTACAACTAAAATGCACCAATAAAAAACACAGAAAAAAAAGAAAAAGAAAAAATGATAGAGGGCTGCGGTTGTGGCTCAGTGGTAGAGCACTCGCCTAGCATGTGCGAGGCCCTGGGTTTGATCCTCAGCACCACATAAAAATAAAATAAAGGTATTGTGCCCACCTACAATAAAAAACAAGTGTTTAAAAAAAGAAAAGAAAAAAAATGATAGAGAAAAATCAGCCCGTTCCTAGAAAGATGGATTCTGTATTCTACTTTTTAAATTGAATCATCTTTAGACAAAATATAATTATGAAGGAAGGCTTTACCAGGAAATAGTATAATATACAACATTTAAGAATCCCAAAACCTACTATTAAAAGTATTTTACTCTCTTTAGTACATAATCTTTTTAGTTTCTCTATATAACCCATAATTTGATACAAAGAACAACAGCACAGCCCAAAGCCTCACATATCACTTGAGATGCAATTTCAAAAATTATTATTTGAATTGCTGAGAAGCATCTATAGCCTAACACATTATCATCACAAAGTAACACAGATGAAGCATTTCTAATTCCCAAACTGCTTAAGGACAAAACATTTTTTCCAATCACAGTTTCAGCATTAAAAACAACAAAATGTACATTCTAAAAGTCCTAAGGTTTCAATGTTTTACAGTGTCTGAACGGAATTGAGGCTGCCAATTTAAAACGTTTTAATCTATATCTGCTTATTACATTTGTCATTTTAACAAATTAAAACATACAAAAAGCAAAATAAAATTAACAAATATAACAACAAGTGGGACTAGATAAAAAGAAAATAGGTAGAATGAATAAGTACACAAATGTAATTTGTTCATTTTTATGTAACAGTACTGTGTTAAAAAAAAATCACTATTTAAAAAAAAAAAAAAAAAAGTACTTCCAGTGACTGGCAACTAAGCAGTAACACAAAAATAGTTTTACTGACAAGTGAGCATTGAAATAAATATGTGAAGATAAAAGATAAGAGGCAACAAAAGCACCCAAGTTTAATTCACTGTTAGTTATCAGGAAACAAATAATTAAGAACAATAAAAACATAAGATCAATGACAGACAGGTCACCTAAAATTCCAAGTTAATGATTATTTTCCCTGAGAATAACATATGTTGAATTCTGCTCTTTGCTTTAATCTTCCAAAGTCTTGGAAAGTAGAGTTCTCTATGTGAGAAAACTATTATAAGATATGCTTCTATTTGTCCAACTCAACTAAAACCAAATTCAGTCCATTCCAAGTTCAGAGGCTACATCTCATAAATAAATGTGGCTCCTTGGGTTCCCCTCTTTTAGCATCATCATTTTTTCTCTGTACCTTCCTCCTATCTGTTCCTGAAATGTTTTCTGTACTTCATCCCTTAGATGCTAAAAAGTACCTGATATCCAGCCATTAACAACAAAAGTAAAGTTTTTACTAAAGTGTCATGTAACTTCAGGTAGCTACATGCATAGTTTTCACTAATTTGTATCCACATATTTACTTGGGTTTTACTGGTTGTTTTTAAAATATGAGATAAGTGGAAGAAATAATAGAATAGCAGATACTGCAAATAATTAGAATACACTTAGGTTTTCTAAGTTCCCAATGGCAAAAAATGCGTGACATTAAAGTAATCAACAGAATCTTAAACATTAGTGTTTACTGAATGAATGCTATATGTCCATTATAAATCTAGAGGAAGAAAAGCAAAACTATTCAAAATAAAACTTTTCTACCCAATTTTCTGAGGAGTAGATTGGGGAAAACAAGAATCTGACCTCTAGATCAAAAGATTTTTTTTTTGTGTGTGTAAGGACATAAAAATCTATACTACCTATATGTTTGTATACATATGCATAAAATATTTCAAGGAGAATATACAAGAAACCTAATTGGTTACTTCTCTGGAAGGAAAATGGATGACTTAGTGCAAAATTGAGAGGAAGACTATTCAGTTTACATTTTTCCACTTTCAGAGAACTGTACAATGCCCTGTATCACCCAGTCTTGAAAACTGAGTAAGATAATTAAGGGAGGAGGGGGCACGGTATATTAATCCTACACTGTTCCTAACTAAAACAACTACAGTACAGTAAAGTAACTAAATTATGTACTAAACTATAGGGAGCTTAGCTAGGGTATGCAAGCAGCATATAAGTCAGAGCAAGGGGACATCCTCCTCCAACTAAGGAAAACAAAGTCTTCTGATGGATCAAAAAGGTTAAGAATAAAAGCAAATGCATACACGTTTAAAAATTTTCATCCAACCAGAGCTTACATTCAAAATATACTCAAAGCATAAGTATGGCATCGTTTTCATGCCTTTTCTCAGTATCATCATCTTAAACACATGGCCGCTGAAGACATTTTCATAAGGCTGCTGAAAGCTTCTTAAAATTATAATGTATTTGTACATGATGGGGAGAAGCACTTGCTCTACTATTTTCTACTCATTAAAACCTTTAAAAACACAAAGACTAATATTTTCAACTGCCTTAGCTAAATATATATTTTTAATAAAAACAAATAGAGAAATAAATACTGGTAGTCCCTGGATAAATTCTTCATGTCAGTGACTCACCTCTACTACCACTTGAAATTTTCCAGAATAGTTCTCTATCTTCCTTTCAAAAGCCACCAGGATTTCTTGCATAGGAGCAAGCCTTTCAGGACTGGTTTCAAGATCTTTTGGATTCCAGCTGCTGGAAAAGAAGGGCCACCATTTCTGGTCTCAGGAACTCTCTGGAAGTATTTAATACAGAGTCCATTCCTTTAATTTCATGAAACTGTATGTAGGGGAAGTTATTCTCTTTCAATTGTTGTTTTTAAGAATAAACCATACAATTTAAATTTTTTAGTGATGATGTGGAATTACAGAGAGCAATTTTCACACCATTTCACAATTCCTAGATATTCTCAAATCTTGATTTATCTACTGTAAGCCTTTGGTAGGTGCTACAAATTCAGAAAATGCATAATGTTTTTAAGCAACGAAATAAAACACTGTTAGGACAAAATTGGAAGTTTCACATCTACATCACATTCTTGTGTCAACTTAACTTATTATGAAATTCACACCATTGTCATCCAGGGATATACCGTGACTTTCTTCCTAGGTGCTTAAGGACAAGCTCAGGAGTTATCCTGGAGTCTTCCTTCTGCGAAAAGTTTTAAATGATTTTATCTCTTCAATATTTCTCTAGGCTTCTCCCATTATCAACAGTACTGCCACTGTTGTATTAACATGATGGAGAGACCCAACATGGCGGCCGGCGAGGAGACAGCACTTTCAGTATCTCCACATTAACGGGATCAGAGAGACCCATTAATACGCCTAGATTCTACCTGCTGAGAAACTTCTAGCAAAATTCCGCTGAAAGGAGACCTGCCGGGAATTAGTAAGTTTATTGGAGGTGACAGTCTGTCCCAGACGAGTGAATCTTGGCCACGCGGCGCAGAGGTCCAGTCCCGCCGGCCGCCGCCAAATGGCCACCACCCGCCCATTGCGGAGAACATTCGAACAGCCCCGCCCGCCCGGCGAACAGCCCCCTCCGCCTGGCTCTGCGAACGGCCCCGCCCACCCGGCTCAGGAGGCAATGTAAAGGGACTCTAACCAAGTCTTTATGAAATAGCGAACTGGGAACTAAAACCAGGGATTGAGTCAGACCAGAGACAAGCCAGTCCCACCCCTCCCTTCGGACACTCCGGCAAAGAGCCAGGGGCGCGCCATAGGAGAGAGGGGAAGTCACCAAGGGGAAGTCACCAGAGTTTGGCCAAAGAGATTCCTTCCCAGCAGAATCTACTTTAACAGGTGTGTGACTCCCACCCACACCAGATACAAAAAACCGGGAAACTTCAAAAATCTCTACGTGGGCGTGACCATAAGGGCAAAGGGACTCCCGACCCCCAAACTCCCCCTACCGCCAGTGATGTGGGCGTGACTGTAGGGGCGGAGGGAAGCAGAGAAGACTCCCCACCCCCAACTCCCCCAACAGCCAACGGAGAGGGCGTGACAGTAGGGGCGGAGGGAAACAGAGGACACTCCTGACCCCCAACTCCTGCTACCGCCAGCGGAGTGGTCGTGATTGTAGGGGCTGAGGGAAGCAGAGGGGATTCTCGACCCCCAACTCCCATTACCACCAGTGGCGACACCCAAGGTCTTAGCCGCCAGCTTCCGAGGGCGTGCCCACCAAAGGGGTCGGGAAAAATTAAACTATTGACTCCCAGACCACAGCTCCACAGCACTGGGGCTTAGATGAATGACAGAGAGAGTGCTCAGTCGTTCGGGAAATAGGGCATGCGGTGGGGCTGAAAGTGTAACCAGATCCTTGGGGAACCGCCTCCGGTGAGCAGGACTTTGCTGGCTGGCAGGAGGAAGGGGAGGAGGGGCCGTAGAAGTGAAACAGCTCTGGACTAACAGGATTGAGAGACTCCTAGGAGCCCGCCTTACAAGGATTGCTATTGACACATAGAGGGCAAAACTCAGCTCGGAGGGCACAGCTCTGCCTACGGGAAGAGAAGAAAATGGATCTCTAAGACCTAATTTTATTTCTTATTTTATTTTATTTTTTCTCTCCCCTGTTCCTTCTTTCTTTCCCCTTTCAAGTTTTATTGTTCTTTCCATTCTCCTCTATTCTATCTCCCTCTCCTTCTTTCTTTTTAAGAGCAGCTTTCTTCCCCTTCCCCCCAACTTTCATCCCAAGCATTACGTCCTCCATTACGTGTAATTGTCTAAATGCAAATAGGTGAATGTTTCGAGGCTGTCTATAGGGCTCCTAAATACCTAGCTACTACCAACACCCTGATCCAATCTACGGTTAGTATCCCCCTTCAGTAGAGCAACATTCTAAAGTAGCCAAGACATACTAACCCTTATACCTTCATAGCACCTAACCTAAACATAAAGTCCTAAGAACAAACAACAAATCACTATATGAATACAGAATCCAGAAGCCCTTTATAAATAGAATGAATCAGCTTTAAAGTACAATAAAGCCCAACATCTCGAGGCATAATCTCTCACCACAAAGGAGAGACAACAGAGATATACAAAGCCAAAACAAATTTACAGGAGAAAGCAAAAACACAGCAGTCAAACAGACCTGGAAAGTAACGTGAACATCATGAAAAAACAAGGGAAAAAAGGAGTACAAACAATGCAGGACAACTTAAATCTACAAGAGGACCTAGATGCATCAGAA
>NW_025999982.1:32467481-32477219 GCF_001458135.2 Marmota marmota marmota | reverse complement strand
AGGAAGAGAAATGAATTACAGTAGTTGGGGTAGAGAGAGAAGAGGGGAGGGGAGGGGAGGGGAGGGGAGGGGGGATAGTAGAGGATAGGAAGGGCAGCAGAATACAACATACACTAGTATGGCAGTATGTAAAAACACGGATACGTAACCGATGTGATTCTGCAATCTGTATACGGGATAAAAATGGGAGTTCATAACCCACTTGAATCAAATGTATGAAATATGATATGTCAAGAGCTATGTAATGTTTTGAACAACTAATAAAAAAATTAGCAAATAATACCAAAAAAACAAATAAATAAATGTGGAATGGGGGTGGAAAAAAGTCTAGCTCCAGTGAACTCTTGTAACTAACCACTATGTTTCCCTTCCAGGACAGAGATCCACACTGAGAAGAAATTTCTAGGAAATGACACAAAACTGAGCAGGGTAGGAATAATGGAGATAAAAGAGGTGAAGGTAGAGATAAGAGCAAGAGAAGGAAACAGCAAAAAATTCTCAGAAGGTTGATTTTTAAGCATTACATGAAAACAACAGAGAAGTTTATGAACTTTAAATAAGTATATAAAATACCACTTCCTTCTAAAAGTAAAGAAAAACTAATGTCACAAAAATGGTCAAGCCAGGCATGATGCAAGACACCTCTGGAGGGAAGGCAAGTCTGAGGCCAGCCTCAGAAACTTTGTAAGACCTTGTCTAAAAATAAAAAGGGCTGGGGATGTGGTTCAGTGGTTAAGCCCACTGGGTTCAATCCCCAGTACACAAAACAAGGAAGGAAGGAAGAAAGGAAGGGAGGGAAGGAGGGAGGAAAAAACATTCAAAGTGAAATTTCACAGTTATTAAGAAATAAAAATGAGAAGCAGAATAACACTTCTACAATGAAGCCACACTAGTAAAAAATGTACTGACAAAAAAAAAAAGATCAAAACAGCAACCCACTAATTCAGAACTACCTAAAAGACATGAAAGAACATATAGAAACTGATTAAAATACACACATAAGCTATGAAAGAAAAAATAAACAACTAAATTAGAAATCAGAAACATTCATGATTTAGATGACACAACTCAGGAAAGCAGTAGAAAGAAAATTTACTTACGAAAATGAATAATAAATAAAATGTAACATGACAACAAATAATGACCTAAAAAATGGAGAAGCAAAAGAAATTATTTTTTTTTAATTTGACGCAATTTCTTAAAAATATTAATAAAAAAGATTCAAAAGAAAATAAACATTGGAGTAAGGCAAGGAAGATTCAACATACAGATAGGTAAGAAGAGTCACTGAAGAAGAAATATTAAAAATAGAAAACTAAAAAGTGTAATTAAAAAAATCATGAATTCATTGAAGCTGGGATCAGTGGCACATGCTACAATCCCAATTACTCTGGGAGGCTGAGGCAGAATTGAAAGGTTCAGGATATACTTAGCCACATGGACAGACTCCATCTCAGACATATAAATTAATTAAATTTACAAAAAGCAAACTCAAAAAAAACTTCATTGGGAAAAAAATTTGAAAATTCATATTGAAGGAGGATATCACATATTAGCATTAGTTATCTAAAAGAAATCTATTTAAAAGATATAAATCTATTTAAAATTTTAAGTAGGTTAAAATTAAAAGCACAGAAGATATACCACTCAAACATTAAGCAAAAGAAAGCTTAATGCTTGTATTGCTCCAAAACGTAACAACTGTGAGACATCTGTACCACTGCTAATGCAAATTTTACATTTTCTAGAGCCTCATTAAAAAAATAAAAAGTAGGTAAAAATAATTTTAATAATATATTTTATTTAATAAAAGTCCTCCTTTGGGGAACTCACATTAAAAACACCATAACTTAGTTGACCTCCATCCAGAGACTTAAAAATTAGTATCATGAAAATTATTTTTATTATAAAATGATTAATTATTCACTAATAGCTAAGACCCAAGGGAAAAGAATCTAAGCAAAGCATTCTTGGATCCTGGGTAAAGCAAAACAAACATGCATGACTTACATAAAATTTAAGTTTTAACTGCCTATCAACAGTCTAGGTTCTTTCCAGTTCTGAATTTTTATTTTTAAAGATGGCAAAAGTACCAAACAGGAATGCTATACTTCAGTCAACTACGTGTCATTTTATTTGACAAAATATACCTTTTTTTTTTTTTTTAGTCTTTCATCATTGTTTTATTTTTTTTTAATTTTTATTGTTGGTTATTCAAAACATTACATAGTTCTTGATATATCATATTTCAAAATATACTTTTAAATAATAAAATTTACAACTTTGCCTGAAATATTCTATGTCAGAAAGTCAAGGAAAAAACTTTCCTAAAGTATTTTGCCACTTTCATTGCCTACCTCTTTTAATTATTTATATCCCAATTTTACCATAGAAGATAGGTATAACATGACCACTAAAATAAGAAGTGTTGGTAATTCTAGTTGCTTTTTTAGCTACAGTGAAGTATTTCAGATATCTATAAATATTCTTTTACCTATTCTCCCTATATGCAATCTAAATGATTAAGAATTTTAGTTGAGGCCACAGAACATAGCAAAGCTAATTAATGAAGACTAGTGAAAACCAATGGTTTTGGCTGACAAAGGAAAAGAATTTGTTCTAAGAACCAAGGATTAAATTAATGTGAGCAAGTCAATACTATGAAATAGGTAGTGCTAAATTAAGCTAAAGAATACCAAAATACTTCATTTGTAGGTTTTCCTAGGAAACTAGATTATAATAGAAATCCACATCTAGGGCTGGGGTTGTGGCTCAATGGTAGAGCACTCACCTAGCATGTGTGAGGAACTGGGTTCCATCCTCAGCACCAAATAAAAAAATAAGTAAATAAAATAAAGGTATTGTGTCCATCTACAATTAAAAACATTTTTAATTAAAAAAAAGAAAGAAACACATCTCTTTACCTAGTGATCTTTCTTTTCTCATATACAGAAAATATAACCAGCAAAAGCATGTGATCAAAAGTTTTTCTTTCAGATTCAGAAAGAACATGTGTCTTTCACTTTTAACCTGGGAATACTATCACATTATTTTGAATTCTCTAAGAGTACAGAAAAAAATTATCCTTTGAGATTGAATTAGACTTTTGGGAAAAGTTGAATCACATCACTAACTGTGACACATAATTTTTATTCAAAGACAAATAATAAAAATATTTTTTAACTGCTGTGGTAACCGTGGACTGAGTATTCAATCAAAGAATCTCAGGAATGGGACTTTCAGAGTCATCTAAACTATACTTCATCTGCCTGTTCAGAGCTTAAATCCCAGCTACGCATTTCCAAAATGTTGTCCAATTGCTCTACAAACCATCCCGGTAATGGTAAACTCACTACTTTCTAAGGCAATTAATTTCATTTTTAAATGGCTTGATATATCGAAAAATACTGCCTTTGTAATATTTGCATATATTATTTTGGAACTTCACATGCTAGTTTAAGTCATACTCCATAAGACTGTGGTACTTCTAGAATTTTAAAAGTATACAGGAACATGGGGAGAAAAGGACACAGATTAAGAAATGAAAAATGACTCTACAGAAAAAATAGAAACTAATTTTTAGGAAAATGCTTGTTTTCTTTTTCTGTGGAGACAATGAATGGAGACATTCATTGCTGAGAATATTTCCACAGAATTTTATCAAACCAAAGATTAATCTTATCCAGGCAGAGTGGTGCACGCCTGTAATCTCAGTGGTTCCAGAATCTGAGACAGGAGGATCCAGAGTTCAAAGCCAGCCTCAGCAAAAGTGAGGTGCTAATTAAGCAACTCAGTGAGACCCTGTCTCTAAATAAAATTTTAAAAGGGCTGGGGATGTGGCTCAGTGGTTGAGTGCCCCTGAGTTCAATTCCCAGTACCCCAAAAAAGAAAAGACTAATCTCAACATGCCATTAAAAAATTTAAGTACATGTTATGTTCCTAACACAGAGGCGGCCATTACCAGAACTACAGAGATACATATGATAACTGCTGGAAGTTTATAATTCAGTTAACAGACAGGCACAAAGGTAAACAATAATACTTGGTGATAGGAAATTAATCACAAGCTACACATAGAAAAAGGTTTTATTAAAGTTAGGCATTAAGCTGGACCTAAAGAATGGGAAGCATTTAGTTTGCCAGAAAGATATGCAAATTTCCAAGAAGGAAAACAACTAAACCAAAAAGGAAAAACAAACAATAAAAACAAGAACACAACACAAACCTTTAAATAGAGAGAGATGCCTCAATCTAACCAAAGCCATCTGAGTAGAATCAGATGAGATGAAGGCAAAAAATAATAACTATTACCATAGCTACAATTCCTCACATTGAAGCACTGAAACAATTTCATAAATACTTTTTTCCTGTTTCCATATGGAACACAGTCTAGCTGATATTGCTATAAGACAAAAATTAATTCTGATTTTCCATTCTTTATTCTACTTTAAAAAAATCATATCTAGAAAAAAAAATTCATGCCTAGACAACAGCTATTCCTTTCTCTTAACTTCTGTTATCCAATTAACACTTTTCTTCATGAAGTCTTTTTCACAAAGAAACAAAAATTTTAACTACAAGAGTAACTGAATATACAAGGGTAAGTAGAAAATATAAAACCACAATGATTCCAGTATCTTGAGCTGGTTAACTATATGCCAAAGAACATAAAATTACAATGGAAAAAAACACCAATTACTTTATCCTAGGGATGTCCAATATTTTTTAAGAATGACAGATGTGGGAGATCAAAGATGGAAGATTAGAAGAATGTACTTTCCAGTTGCTCTGTGCCTTAGGATTCAAGTACGAGAAGTACTGCTTCTTATTGAGGTGGGTGACAGAGGGAATCCACAGAAATTCAATACTGGACAGTCAGAAACTCATAGAGACCCAGAAATCTGGGTCCTCTAAACAGAGAACAAGAAAGACTATATTGGAGCCAAGCTGGTAGCACTGACTGGCACCAGTACTCTCCAGAGCAGAGGGCTATCAGAAAGAGGAAAAAAACATAATGAACAGATTTGTCACAGGAAAACTTGTAGAACAGAAAAGCAGACTGAACTTAGTTGAGTAAGAGCTGTACAGTGAGCTGGTATTTGAAAAGTGCTCAGTGTTTCTCAACTGGCAAGGGAGAGCTAAGGCGGGAGCCAGCCTGAGAAGGTCACACTGCAGCTTCCTGGTGTGAGTACCCATGCTGACCCAGCAAGCATCTAACATGTGATCTAGGTGTACTTGGCAGAATGAAATTTGAACAGGCACAAAGAAGACTGTATTCTGAAGGTTCAGGTCAGAGATATGGAAGGGAGTGCAACTTGTTTTCCCTTTGAATCTGGTGGTGCATGTGACTAGGTGAAGAGGGTCAAGAAACTGAACCTGGAAAAGCCGTATTTGTGAGCTGGAATGGGTGAGACATATGGAAGGAAGGCCACCCTGCTCTTCAAGTAGAATTCTTGGGAGGCCCCTGAGACCCAGATATTAAGCACAGATAGGCATTCTAGGGGCCCCTGATTTCCCCATTCAAAACTATGCATCAGCCCTTCCTTGGGAATGCATCCACCTAATCTGTCCAAAACTCCAACTGACAATGCTCCCCATTCTACCCTATACCATGAAAAAGAAAGCTGAGAGCTATTTCAACTAGCTCCAGTACCAGGCCACTCCAGCTGTTAGCTCAGTGTGCAACACAAAGAGGAAGGATTTAACAACCCCCAAAGAAGGGGCACATAGCCCAGGGAAAAAAACAGAAAAAAAGGGGTTGGCACATAGCAGTGACTATGCATCCTTGTTCAAGGTTTTGATCACCTCAGCAGAGATAAGTCTTTCGCGTTTCATTAAGGTTTTTTGGGTTTTGTTTTCTTTTCTTTTGCATTCTTGTTGCATTTGTTAAGTGCTTCATGGATATATACACTTATACACGTATGCTTTTGTTTCTTTTAATTATCTATTTATTATTTTTGCTTTGTCTTCCAAGGGTGTTTTTGTTTCTTTAGGCTTTATTTTGTTTCTTTTGTTACTCTTTCTTTTCTCTCAAGTATCCAAATCCTCCTGTTTTCTCTCTGATTTTACATCTATTATCTATGGTTTTCTCCTTTATATAACCTTCACTTGCTATCTTTCTTCTGCTGTATCTCTTTGCACATATTATTTATTCTAAGCTTTCTTTTGCCTTCCTATCCTGTTTTTTCCCCTTAATGACCTATATTTTTTTATCACCTTTCAAACTATTTAGTTTATATGATTTCTGCCCCTACCATCCATAGTTTGGCAGTTATTAGTTCTATGGATGGCATACAAGCCTAAATTAATCAGAAAAGACATATAAGGTCACTTCATGATGTTAGATGGAACAATCCAACAAGAAGATATAATGACAGTAAGTATTCATGCTTCAAATGTTGGTGCACTTAACTACATAAAACAGTCACTACTAGACTTCAAGATTCAAACAGGCCACAATATAGTAATTCTGGATGATTTCAACAAACTTCTCTTGCCAATAAAAAAGGTCACCTAAACATAACCTCAGTAAAGACCCTTCAGACCTAAAAAATATTACTCATCAATAGACCTAACAAACAACTATAGAATATCCATCCAACCTTAGCCAAATTAGCTTTCTTCTCAGTTGCTCATGGTATCTGCTCCAAAACAGACCATATTTTAGTTCATAAAGCAACTCACAGTAAATACAAAAAAAGAATTGATATAATTCCTTGTATATCATTAGATCATAATGGAAAAAATTAGAAATCAACACCTAGAAAAACTATATAAACACATGGATATTAAACAATGTACCCTTGAATGATAAATGGGTGATAGAAGAAACCAGGGGAGAAGTGTAAAACTTATTAAAATTAAATGTGAATATAGATTCAGCATATCAGAATCTCAGGGAGACTATGAAGATGGTTTTAAGAGGAAAGTTTATACCTATGAGTGCCTACATAAGAAAATCGGAAAGATACCAGATAAACAACTAATGATACATCTAAAAGACCTAGACATGGAGTTGGGGCTCTGGTTCAGTGGCAGAGCGCTTGCTTAGCACGCGTGAGGCACTGGGTTCGATCCTCAGCACTACATAAAAGTAAACAAATAAGGGCTGTGGCTGTGGCTGTGGATGTGGCTATGGCTGTGGCTGTGGCTCTGCAGTAGAGTACTCGTCTCATATGTGTGAGACCCTGGGTTCGATCCTCAAAATCACATAAATAAAAAAATAAAGGTACTGTGTCCAACTACAACTAAAAAAAAATATTTAAAAAAATAAAACATAAATAAAATGAAGGTATGCTATGCATCTACAACCAATAAATAAATAAATAAATAAATAAGACCTAGACAAAACCAGGAAAAAAAAATTTTAAATTCCAAAATGAGTACAAGGAAGGAATTAAGATCAGAAATAAAATCAATGAAAAAGGGAATAAAAAAATACAAATAATCATTGAAACAAAGAGCTGATTCTTTGCAAAGACAAACAATGGTGCATACCTATAATCCCAGCAATTTAGGAGACTGAGACAGGAGGATTCCAAGTTCAGGGCCAGCCTCATCAACTTAGAGAGACCCTAAGCAACTTCAGGAGACCCTGTCTCAAAATAAAAAATAAAAAGGCCTGGGGTAGGTAGCTCAGTGGTAAAATCAGGGTTTTATTCCAATTTTCAGTTTAAAAAAAAAAGTATAAACAAGATTGATAATCCCTTAGTTAAACTAACCAAAAGAAAAAGGAAAACCAAAATTTTAAAATCATAAAAAAGGAGGTATCACCATAGACAAAACAGAAATCTAGAGAATCATGAGGGATTATTTTGAAAACTTATACTCCAATAAACTAGAAAACCTAGAAGAAATGGATAAACTTCTAGACACATAAGACCTGCCAAAATTGAACCAAAAGAATACAGACACATAAACAGACCAATAACAAGCAATGAACTTGAGGCTAAAATTAAAAGCTTTCCAACAAAGCCCAGGACCAGATGGATTCTCAGATGAGTTCTACCAGATCTTTAAAGAAGAACTAATGCCAATGTTCCTCAAATCATTTCATGAAATGAAAAGTACAGAACATTTCCAAAGTCACTATCACCTTCATATCAAAGCCAAGTAAGGACACATAAAGAAAATTACAGGCCAATAGCCCTGATGAACACAGATGCAAAAATCTCAATAGATCATTAGCAAATTCTATTTAACAACACATTGTGAAGACTGTACAGCATGACCAAACTGGATTCATTCCAGGAATTCAAGGATAGTCCAACAAACACAAATCAATTAATGTAATCCACCACATAAATAAAATTAAGGACAGTCATCTCAATAGATGTAGATAAAACCCCTGACAAAATTTAGCACTAACTCACGATAAAAACAATAAAGGGATAGAAAGAACTTACTTCAACATCATAAAGGCAATATACACCAAACCCAAAGCCAGCTACATAGTGAATGGGTAAAAACAAAGGATTGCCTCTAAAATCGGGAACAAGACAAGGATGTTCACTTCATGACTCCTATTCAACACAATACTTGAGATTTTACCAGAGCAATTAGAAAAAGAAAATAAAAGGGATAGAAACAGAAAAGGAAGAAATCAAATTATCACTGCAGATGACATGATCCTGTATTTAGAAGATCCAAAAAGCTCCACCAAAAGACTTACTTCTAGAAAAAGAAATCAATTTCCATGTATGCATGAGTTTGTTGGGATGAACCCAACTACTATGTATAACCATCAAGCTCTAAAATAAAAATAAAGAAACAAATAAGTAAATAAGAAGAAACATATGTTCTAGAGGAGAGAAGCCCAGTACCCAAGTACCCACAATGTAAAAGGCAAAAATGGTTTACAAATTAAAACATAAAGCTGGTGAGGGAGGAGTTATCTCCAGGAGGCTCTCAATAGGATCACTGCTCTCTAAAAGGATCATGGCCCCAGGACTACAGCTGGAGCTTGATGGACATTCCACTGTGCCCTTCGTATGCTCACAATGTCCAGTCTCGGACATTAATACTGAAGATCCCATCGTAAGTTATTTTATCTTTTTATTTTTTTGCAACCTGGATCATATTAATGCTTTTTACGATTTAATAAATAGCTCTCTTAATGGTTGCACATGCATGCACATATATATACACACACACACCCTCATACACACAAAGATTCTAAAGCTCATAAACAAATCCACCTAAGTTGCAGGATACAAAATTCACATAGAAAATTCAATACTTTTCCTATATGCTAGTAATGAATTTGTTGAAAAAGAAATCAGAAAAACAAATATTTTCACATAGGTTAAAAACAAAACCCTAGGAATAAATCTAACCAAAAGGTGAAAGACCTCTAAAATGAAAATTATAAAACTCTGAAAAGAGAAACTGAAAAATTGAGGAAGATACTTCAAAATGAAAAGGCCTCCCATGTTCCCAGATAGGCAAAGTTAACATTGTTAAAATGGCTATATTTCTAAAAGCAATCTACTGATTCAATGCAATCCCCATCAAAATACTAATGATATTCTTCACAGAACTAGGAAAAAACAGTCCTAATTCATTTAGAAGAACAAAACACCTAGAATAGCTAAAGTAATTTTACGCTGAAAAACTAATGCTAGAGGCATCACAACACCTGACTTCAAATATACTAGAGCTATAGTAACAAAAATTACATGGTACTGGCATGATCCTGAGGGAAGGGGAGGGGGAGGAGGGGGAGAGGGGAAGGGAAAG
>NW_025999982.1:32463134-32465955 GCF_001458135.2 Marmota marmota marmota | reverse complement strand
GGGGAAGGGGGAGGTGGGGGGAGGAGGAGGAAAAATAATCAACTGTTAAAGAAAAATAAGAGCTTATTCTTAGAAGGTAGTGGCAGACACATCACAAGTACTACAATAAATCAATGAGTAGTATATCATCATCATGAGCTGTATGCCAGGGGAAAAGACAGTATATGAGGAAGATTTTGTTTAAAGAAAAATGTGGAAGTATATTTCAAAGAAGAAAAAATTTTAATATGCCTCACAGTGAAGAAACATACATAAACACACACACACACACACACACACACACACACACACACACATTAAAAATAGGTAAAAAGAAGGAAGGAAACCTAAGAATGCATATAATGGCAAAGAAAATGGTAACCACTATGCCTCCTCAACTCCTGCCCCTAAATAAAGAAAACAAAAAGCTGGAAATTAAAGCAGAAATATTTAGAGGTTGAGTAAACAGAAAATAAGAAAGAGGAAAGCTTCTCTTCTCTTAGTATAATGATGAACAGGGTGGTTTAAAAAAAAAAAAAAAAGCTGGCTTTAAATATGCTTTTATTCCAGCCAAAATTTTTTGGCTTTAAAGTTATCATGGTTTGGGGGTTTTGTTCCCCAAAAGCTCAGGTGAGACAATACAAGAATATTCAGAGGTGAATTGATTAGGTTATGAGAGCTGTAACCTGGTTAGTGGATTAATCCACTTGAAAAGGATTAACTGAGTGGTAACTATAGGTAGAGAGAAGCTAGAGAAAGTAGGTCACCAGGGTTATGTCTTTAGGGTTCATATTTTGTCCCTGGACAGTGGGAACTATCTTTGCTTCTTGGCTGTCATGCCCTGAGCTACCTTACTCTGCCATGCCCTTCCACCATGATGTTCTATCTCCTCTTGGGCCCAGAGCAAAGAAGTCAGCCGACCATGGACTGAACTTCTGAACTGTGAAGCAAAATAATCTTTTCCTCCTCTAAGTTGTTTTTGTCAAGTCTTTTTGGTCACAGCAAAAGGCAACTCTAATAAAAGCTAAAGTAAAAATGGTAAAAATATGAAGAGAGGGAGTGAGCAAGTCTACAAAACAATAAAACCAAGGTCTATAAGGATAAGTCATACTGTGGAAACTATAATCTCAAATGTAAAGTTCAAATGTAAAGTTCCCCAAGATATAATTTTATAACTAAAGAAATGTTAAGGGGCTGGGGTTGTGGCTCATGGGTAGAGTGTTGCCTAGCATGTGTGAGGCACTGGGTTCAATTCTCAGGACCTCATATATACATAAATAAAATAAAGACCCATTGACAACTAAAAAATATTAAAAGAAAGAAAGAAATGTTAATTGTGAAGGCCTGATGCTTCCTGGAAATTCCTAAGTACCACATCATAAATTATATTAATGAATAGTAACCAAAGAGACTACAAAAGTTTACTAAAACATTTATAGACATATGAAATATTAAGAGTCCAGAGGTTATCGAGATAAATGCCAAATATATAGACTATATTTTCCAATATGGATAAGATTTCAGTATACTGTTTATTCAGCAGCATAAATTTCAAGTAAGCTAAAAAAACTTGAAAAGTAACATTCTTCTATAATAAGGATAAGACATTCTTCAGTTTTAACCACTTCAGTACAGGTAATTAAAAGATTAAAATGATAAATTAAGAATTCTTAAATTATACTCAAGATTAACAGTTAATGTCATTATAAAAGATAAAAAACATAATGTTTAGAACAATATAAAAAATTTGGCCCTTTCTAAAAACTTAAGAAGTACTTGACAATAAACCCAATAACTGATAAACACATGACATATAATGCCTCATTTAAAATTTGAGCTGAACATTTAACTGTGTTCTAAGTTATTTTCCCTCAATATTTTGAAAATGGTCCTCCATGGTTTAAGAAATTATTGTTGCTGCTGAATATGGAACACTAAATCATATTTTAATTATCACTTCCCCAAATCTGAACAATCAGTCTGAATAAACAGGAATAGTCTCCAAAAGAGACATTTTAATATACAGCAAAACTAACCCAAAGGGACAGAAATTAGAAATATTTCTTTTAAACATGAACCTCATTAAAAGAAAGAATTTTCAATTGTTAAAGGTGAATAATACTAAAAGAAAGACTTTCACAATTTTATAAAGTGAATAACTTTATTTCTATGTTAATAAAAATAAGTTTTGGTAAACAAATTATTTTCTTTTTAAAAAAGCATATCATTAATTCTAAAACAGCCAATAGATATGGTAGATGTCCAAAAACTGAAAATGACACACTACATCTATATAAGTAACTGATAAATACATTACATATAATGCCAGTTGATAAATAAAAAGAAGGCAAAATTTTATAAGTAACTAAGCAGTTAACAAAAATCACACAAACTTGCCCCCTCAAAAAAGAACATCTTTATTTCGCTTGACAGAACTCAAAAAGATTAAATCATGTTTTCACATTTAGCTAAGAAAAGACTTTTTAAAAAATAGAATTATCCCAACCTAAGTATCATCTTTGAAAATTATAAACATGATCATAATGAAATGCTGGGGAAGACAGAGTAGAATCTAAATTCAATAAACTAAATTTATACCTACTGAGTAGGTAAAAATAAATTACTACCCAAACATTTTTTTTTTTAAATTTTTTATTGTGGGTTGTTCAAAACATTACGAATTTCTTGACATATCATATTCGACACTTTGATTCAAGTGGGTTATGAACTGCCACCTTCACCCGATACACAGATTGCAGAATCACATCAGTTACACATCCATTGATTTACAAATTGCCATCCTAGTGTCTGTTGTGCTCCACAGCCTTTCCCATCCTCCACC
>NW_025999982.1:32420963-32459546 GCF_001458135.2 Marmota marmota marmota | reverse complement strand
TTTGCTATTTCATGAAGGCTTGGCGAGAGACCTCTTCCTAGAGTCCCTGCACCACTCCTGCTGCGCTGCGCCTCGGAGGCTATCCGCCCTGACGCGGGGGCCGGTGCAGGCAGCCGACGGTCGCCGAGTCGCGCGGGCAGCGGCTGGCGGGTCTGGACCTCTGCGCTGCGTGGCGGAGATTCACTCGTCTAGCGCAGACTGTCCCTCCAAAAATCCTACCGATTCCCGGCCGATCTCTCTTTAGTGGAATTTTGCTAGGAGTTTCTCAGCAGGTCGTATCTAAGCGTATCCATGCGTCTCTCTGACCCCGTTGTTGAGGAGGTACTGAAAGCGCTGCCTCCCCTCTCGCCGCCATGTTCTCTCCCCCCAAACATTTTTTTATATCAAAGACTTTTTAAAACATACATGGGAATAACTAAATCATATTTAAATTATCACTTCCCCAAATCTAAACGATAAGTCTGAATAAACAGGAATAGTCTCCAAAAGAGACATTTCAATATAAGCAAAATTAACCCAAAGGGACATAAATTAGTATAATATTTGTCACTGGGGGAGTTGACTAGAATTTGGCACAGGGGAACTTTCTAGGGTGATGGTGATGATGGTGACAGAGTATAGACATTTGCTGAAACTCATAAACTCACTGAGAACCATGAATTTTCTCTGTAACAATACTAAGATTTTCTTATTCTTTTTTTATTGATTTTTTTAAAAATAAATGACAGCAGAAAGCATTATAATTCTGATTACACATATACAGCACAATTTTTCATATCTCTGGTTGTATATAAAGTATGTTGACACCAATTCATGTCCACATACATGTACTTTGGATAATGATAGAAAACAATAACAGGTGCAAACAGTGTTGGATTATATGGAACAAACCTACTACCACAAGAAATGAGATATGCTTAGGTCTGATTAAAAAACAACTTCAATAAACAGCAGACGCAATGATCTAATTATTCATCCCATAATGCTTACCATCTATCAGTATTAAAAAGTAAAATAATTATTTTTGGTAAATAGTCTCAAAAAGAAATTCACTTATACACAAATAATCTGTTTATTTGCTCAATAGTACATTTAGCAATTACAGATTAATAGGAAGCTAAATTGCTTTAAGTCCGAAAGATATTTAATTGAAATGTGTCAGGTAAAACAGACTTGGTGGTACATAGCTCTAATCCCTGTCACTCAGGAGGCTGAGACAGGAGGATATCAATTTTGAGGTCAGCCTGGGCAACTTTAGCAAGACCTTCAAAACTAAAAACAAAAAGGCCTATGGACATAGCTCAGTGGTACAGCACCACTGGATTCATTCTCTAGTACAAAAAAAGAAGTTTGTCAGATACTATCCTAAAATGTTTCACCTGCATTAACTTATTAGATTCTTCCAAAAATTATAAGATAGGTACTATTTTCATTCATATTTTACAAATGAAGAAACTAAAGTACCCTAAGGTCAGGTATTCTGTGGAGATAACAGGTCTAACTGATAGTTTGACATTAGACATAATCTCCTTAATTACTCTGCTCGACTACCTCCCAAGAATTAATTGTCTTGAAATACACTGGTCTGAAATAAAGATTGTGCCTTACAGTTTTGAAACTTGGGATCTTCAACAATTACTTACTTATTTATATTTTGTAGTTTCAGAATAATTTTTAAATTACAACTCTGGCTTTGCTTGCAAAAACTCACAAGGCCCACCAGAAAAATACAGGCTGGTCCATCTGTCTATATTATTTTTTTAATATAAAACTCTATTGTTTATTGATTTCTAAGTATATCCTGTCAGATGTGGTTGCACACACCTGTAATCTCAGTGACTCAGAAGGTTGAATGACAGGAGAATCAGAATTTCAAGGTCAGCTTCGCCAACTTAGTGAGGTACTAAGCAACTTGGTGAGACCCTGTCTCAAAAAATTAAAAGGGCTGGGGATATAGATCAGTGGCAAAGCAACTATGACTTCAGTCCTCAGTACCAAAATAATAATAATAATAATAATAATAATAGATTTCTAAGTACATCCCAACCTTAGCATCCTCATCATGGCACACCTGGAAGACGAGTTCCATGAAAAGTGGAGCCAGGCAAAACATCCTCTGGTGACAATCACTAATCATAAAGTCTAGCATTTCAAAACAGTAATTCTTATTTCAAGAAATAGATAGGTTGGACCAAACAATGTTCAAATATAATTTCAAGTGTTACATGTTAACAAATAACTCTTTTTAAGATCCTTATCTTTTTTGCAGGGGATGGAGGGGTTAAACCCTTACACATGTTAGGCAAGTGCTCTATCACTCTAGAACCACTGCCCCAAATCCTTTAATTTCTAATAATTCAGTATCTTATCATGCACCTCTTCTATTTCACAGTCAATGAACTGCAGCCCTCTGATAGGAAATTTCTGTTCTAAGCTACAAAGCTGCCCACCTCAAATAATCTGTTATTTAACTCCTCCCAACAGTCTAATTAAGAAAAACAGTATTTTCAGAGAACTGAATTGTCCAGGGATTCCATGTCTTGTCCTTGATTTAAAATGAACTATTAAAAAGACTATACACTTTTTTGTCTTCAATGTTTTCTATCTCTATAACCCACTACCAACACGAAGTTACATTTTCAAACTATACCTCATATTTTCTTTAAAAAAACTAGAAACAACATTGTAACATCTGTTACCACATTTGCTACAGAGATATTAAGAACACTGTTTTATATGAAGTGTTCAAAAAACTCTAACTTCTTTGATGTAACTATATGTTTTCTCCTCAAGGATCTTGAAAATACATAAAGGATAATATTTCCTTTTATGCCCTCACCAGCAAAAAGCTCAAAAACTAATTTAAGATAGAACTAAATAAATTATGCTTGACTTTATAGCTGGAAGTCTCTATTTTACTCTTTCTACCCTTACCTTATTCCATCTATGCAAATTTTCGCTTTTGTTGACTCTGAAGTACATATGCATAGCACTGAGGTTGAACCACATACAGTTAGCATTTCATATCTTTAGTTTCTGCATTTGTGGATTCAATCAACCACAGATCAAAGATATTAGGGGAAAAAACTTCATCTGTACTGAACATGCACAGACTTTATTTTTGGACATTATTCCCTAAACAGTATAACAACCATTTGCATAGCATTTACATTGTATTTGCTATTATAGGTAATCTAGGAATGATTTAAAGTATATGAAAGAAAGAATATGCATAGGTTACATGCAAATACTACATACACCATTTTCTAAAAGGCACTTAAGCATCCATGGATCCTACAATCTGGAACTAATTTGTGGACATCAAGGGATGATTGCCTATTTATGCATTTAGCACTTTACACTGACTAAAAGCAATTTCAAAAGGGAATAAGAAGTAGTGTAATTTCACAGAAAATTAAAAAGACCAGTAAAAATGACCATTTTTACATTTGTAGCCAACCATAAGGATTAGAAAGTAAGAATTTAAGGGTGTAAGAGTGTTACACTGGAAAAATGGTAAACTCTTAAAATTACATACAAATTTATCTCTAACAAAGCTAAACCACTCTAAACAAGCCTAAACTGGTCATAAGAACATTCTCTCACTGAACTAGCTTCCAACTATCAGACCTGATTGAATGAATATCAAGAGTACCACTCTAGGCCAGGCGCATTCCACATGCCTTTAATCCCAGCAGCTCAGGAGAATCACAAGTTCAAAGCCAGCCTCAGCAAAAGTGAAGTATTAAGCAACTCAGTGAGACTCTGTCTCTAAATAAAATACAAAACAGGGCTGGGGATGTGGCTCAGTGGCTGAGTGTCCCCGAGTTCAATCCCGGTACATCCCCCCTCCCAAAAAAAGAATACCTCTCTGTATAGAAGGGAAATCCTTCAAGTGAATTTTTAGGTTAGAAATCATTTTTTTTCTTTACCTTTACCCAGGCTCCCTCTACTGATAGGAAAATAAACTATGGAATTATAATGGCAAATTTCATTAACACAAAAAATATTGTTAAAATACCTTAAAATCAGCATTTTAGATAAAAATTCAAAACTGACTTTATTGTAGATCCAAGAATAAAATAAGTATCTGTGAATTAACAAGTCAAATAGCATTCACATTTTATATGTAGTATACTTCTATTCAATGTTAATCCTTAGATGCAAGAAGAGTTAGATATTTTTAAATCATTTTAAATATTTTTAATAATTTCTTGTAAATGTAATGTTTACCTGTATCTGTTCTGGTGTCCATTGGTCTAGGTTGACTGATTTGACCCTGGATATATGAACCCCAAGATTTCTATGTATTCCAGCACATCTTATGCAAATAAACACACCAATATTCCAGGAAGCCCATCGGGGACCTAATTAAGGAAAAGAAACAAAGAAAAGCAAGTATTAAAAACTAAAAAACAAAACAAAACAAAAACCCACAAAAGCATATTAGAAGCATTCTGATATTTATACCATTATAACAGAAATTTAAAGAATCATAAGCTCAAATTTTCAAATCATACTGACAGCAGCTTGCTATGATGACCTATGACCTGGTTGCACTGAAGGTTATAAATAAATCTTCCAGAACCTTAACCATATTACTAAGTTTGTTTTCTAGAAACTTCTCCTGAATCTAAGATTTTTAAATTAATCTGTATAGTTATTTCACTAACCATAGTTGAATCAGTAGTACTGTTGCCCAGTAAAAAAGTGAGTTCTTCTTTAAATATATAAGATACTAATTAAAATACTAACAAATAAAAATTTTTAATACTTTTTTTTTTTTTTGCCAGTGTGTTCTGGATATGTTGCCTGAACCACACAACCCTCCTGTCTCAGCCTCCCAAGTAGCTGATGTAACGCATTTTTAAAAACTAAAACATAGGGCTGGGAACAGAGGTCACTGGTAGGTAGAGCACTAGCCTAGCATGTGGGAAGCCCTGGGTTCATCCTCCATCACCACAAAAGTAAACAAACAAAAAATAAAAACAAATCCCAATATTATATATAACTATAATATAATGCGCCAATTTTTATTCATTGAAAAATCATTTTTTTCATTGAAAGTATATACTTAATGTATACATACATTGAAAGTACTATATCAAATAAAATAAATAAAACATAAATCAATAAGGAAAAAAAAAACAATTTTTCAGAAAACTGGCCAAAAGCTATGAATGGATAATTCATAGAAGAAATGTATGGCCAACAAATTTATGAAAATAGGTACATCTCACTGGTAATTATGGAAAATGACCTATGTTGCATACAACAGAGTTTTTAAATACATTAGTATTGTATGCAACAATGAAAACAAGAACTGCCTCAAAAAGCTTTATAGGAACTGAGGTATACTGTAAAATGTTACTTTTTGATCATGGTCAAAAAATCCTGAAAATATTAGAGATACTAACAGACTCAAATATTCAGGAGCTTATACCTGATTTCTATAAATTACTTGATTATGAAAAATTTCAAGTTTTTAAAAAAATATTGTAGGCTTATGTTTTAAGTACACTTTTTTTTTTTCTTTTTTCTTTTTGCAATGCTGAGAATTGAACCAAAGGCTTGGAACATGCTAGGCAAGTGCTCTACCACTGACCTAAACCCCCAGACCCTTACTTTTTATGTGAACTTGAAATCTACTCTACTAAAACATTAAAGCCAGTAATTACAAAACAGAAAAACTAAACACGTATCTCTCCAAACTCCTTAATTACACAGGAAGTAGGTTATGTATATACAATTTTTCCCAGATATCTTGCTTTTAAATTTGAGAAATGACATCTACAAGCTGACAAACATACATTTGGGACTTCAAGGACTACTCTAGATAAGTTATACTTCCAGTTATTTTCCATCTGTCTAATCATTTCTAACTGAACTATCTGTAACACAACTATCCATGTTTTGAAGCTTACACAGAAATCTATGGTAAACAGTTAAAAATAAATAGCTGCTACAACTTAGCAGTTTAGTCTCAAACAAGAAAAGTTAAAGAAACACAGTTGTCTCTCAAATTCCACTGTGCTTATGCATCGCCTGAGGATATTATAAAAATGCAAACTCTAATTCTGTAGTACCTGGAGTGGCACCTAATAGTGAATTCCCAGTTATGCTTATGCTGCCATCCACAGACCATATTTTGAATAGTAGGGTTCTAGATTACTGTTGACAGTCTTCATATTCAAGCATTCAGTGTAGAGTAGACTTAGCTAATCAATACCTGAAACTGCACATAATACCCAACTATACAAATACTATGGTTGTTTCTTATAGGTAATGTTTAATTCATAAATTGGGCACAATAAGATATTAAAAAAATAATAAAAGAGAACAATTATAACAAACATTATAATAAAAATTATAGAAATGTGTTCTCTCAAAATATCTCACTATACTGCACTCATCCTTCTTCTTGTGATGATACTTAAAGGAAACAATTTACAGCTTCTCTTTGGCCTCTCTAAACTGACAGTCTGAATACTCCTGTGCTTTGGGGCCATTACTATATAAAATATGAGTTACTTGAATGCAAACACTGATGCCACAACAATGTTTCTGAAAACTGAGATGGCTACTAAGTAACCTACTGAGAATAGCATATATAGCATGGATATGCTACACAAAGGGATGATTCACATTCTAGACAGGAGAGAGAGAGAGAGAGAGAGAGAGAGAGAGATGGCATGAGATTTCATCACATTCAGAATGGTCAGTAATGTGAAACTGTTCATTTCTGAATTTCCCATGCAATATTTTCAAATTACAGTTGACTATGTGTAACTGATACTGCGGAAAGTGAAATCATGGATAAGGGAGAACCACTGTCCTTTCTGTCCTTTCTGATCTGCTTTCACATACCTGTGAGCTCATTAAGTGTGGTGGCAATAAGAATGGAAATAAATAAACATGAGTCACCAAAAAAACTAAGAAGATTTAGTGATAGAAAAATATAGTGAAAAAGGAGAAGGTAGAGAACAAAATGTCTGCAAGTTCTGTATTTGGAATTTTAAAAAAGTTATTTGTAAAGACTCAGAAAACTGCAGAATTGTTGAATGGTTTAAGTGACAGTGACACACTGAGATGAAAAATGTCCAGCAATCTATTAAGATCGACTAAAGTTTACCTGGAGCGTCTTCTTCAAGAATGACAGTTGCAACCCCAATAGGGAGTACAAAAAGTAAATAAAGCAGAATTATAATTCAGAGAGAAAATGAAAAGCAATGTAAAATCAAAGGAGAGAGTTTTAAAGAAAACATGGTCAACAGTGTCAAATAATTCATAGAAGTTAGTAGAATGAAGCTAGAAAAGAACATGTGGATGTGGGAACTGTAGTAATCGAGAGGTCATGGGTAACCTCATAAAGACTAGGCAGAGTGAAAAGAATTCTACTTCCAGTCTAAACTCTTAGCATTTCAGTCTATGACACCAAACCTTTAAAAACAATTTTCCATTTTCCTCTATATTGTTTTCATGACCATCTTGGTCTTAATTCTTCTTAAATTATTTTTCAAAATTCCAACTTAAATCAAGGAGCAATAAGAACACACTCCTTGCTTTCCCTTGAATACAACTCAATTATTCTGTCTTGGCACTTTGCTTCACACCAACCATTTTCCTTGCCTAAAATGTTCTGCTAGTGACCACACAAATTCTACCCCATCTTCAAGAACTAAACAAAGTACTGTCTTCTTCTTTAAGCTCTTCCTTATGACTTCATCCTCCATTCTCTTCTCCTATGAAAGTCTATAGTTCATGACAGCTTGTCTCATATAATATGCCACAACAGGTACCTTCTATTTTTTCATTTGTTGTTAGCAATTGTGTCTTAAAGTAGATGGTAAATTTCTCACTAGGAAAGCTCTATGTGGCCTTCTGCATCACTTATAGTAAGGAAATAGGCTATATAATAAAAGTCTGCCAGGTCTGATGACTTAGTCAAATATGGAGGTTCTTTGATTCCTGGAGCAATTGATCTACTATTTTTCTTAAAGGAAATGAAACCAAAAACTCCGTGGCAGAAATTATGGTCTTTAATAATTTTGCCATTCTTCTTTTTGGTAATAAAGGCCTTTGACTATTAACTAGAAATATGGCTTTCCAGATAAGACTATATTTCTCAGCCTCCTCTGCAGCAAAATATAGCCACATAACCAAGTTCAGGCCAATAGATGTGAGCAGAAAAGATGTGTTTTGCTATTAACCACCCTGGGCCTGTGTTTCCTATTCTCTTCCCCATTCCCATTATTTGTGAGATAACAGAAAACTAACCTGTTACCTTGGATCCAGATGTTGAGCCCCATTTTGAAGATGACAGAACTACTCTATCCACATTGGATAGTTCATCTTTAGACTAAAAGGAAGAAAAAATAACCTATCCTATTTAAGCCACAGTCTTTAGGAGTGAGTCATTTTGTTATAGCAATTAAGCCTATAATCAAAATAATTCAATGTGAATTATAATTGTATTTGGTAGCAGCAAATAGAATACATCTGAGATTTAATATTCCTTGATTTCAGAGACAAAATCCTAAATGAAGGATTAAAGAACAAACAATAAAACATTCTCATCAAACTCAAATGCTCTAAATTCAATTTAAATCACCAATCATATGTTAAGTGTTTATTTTAACCAAGGTATTAAATGAAGAAGGCAAAACACAAGATTATGCCTTCAAGGAGCTTCAAGTCTAGTAAGTCAGACAGTGGTTATAATATAAGGGTAAATGATGTGGGAACATAGAAGAGGAAAAGATGAATGCTGAACAGCAATATCAGTATAAGCTCTATAGAGTCAGTGGTATTTGAGGCAATTACTAAAAGTCAAGTATAGGAAAAGAAGGTAAAGCCTGGACAAGGTACAAAAGCACAAAGTACATCCTAAGTTAAGTGAACAGTCCCTCCCATTTTGAAGAGTCTAGACTTTGCTATGATGTATGATCAAAAAATATAATACTAAAGTGCCTTATAACTAAATTTCTTTTTCACTGATTTGATTTTAAGTAATGATACACAATGTAGCTTGAATTTGTATGATACAAAGTGATTACTAAGTCAGAAATAAAAGGAAGTTTTAAGGTATGGAAATCTTGTAGATTGTAAAAAAATTAATTTGCTAACTGATAAATCATTTATACATATAAAAAAATAAACAGAAATCTTCCTGAGATCTCAATGTATGGCCTAGAATCTTTCATGCCATTTGAAAAATAAAACGAAATTTTGTTCTTTTCAGAAAAAAGAAAAAATCTTTTGCTTACCATGATGGATTTAGATATAGAAAAGCTTCTTTGATTTTTCCCCCCAGTACTAGGGATTGAATCCAGGGGTGCTACCACTGAGCTACACCTCCCAGCCCTTTTTAATTGAGACAGGGTCTCTCTAAGTTGCTTAAGGCCTCACTAAATTGCTGAGGTTGGGCTCCAACTTACAATCCTCCTGCCAGTCTCTCGAGTCACTAGGATTACAGGTGTGTACCCACCTTTGAATATTTTTTATAAAAAGAAAATACAGTGAAGAAAAAAGACTTAAATTGCTTATAGTAATTTCCTTTTTAAGATTTGGTTCTTCTAGGGCTGGGATTGTGGTTCAGTAGTAGAGCACTTGCCTGGCATGTTCAATTACGTGGTGCTGAGGATTATATGACTTAAGTTCAATCCTCAGCACCACATAAAATAAATAAATAAAATAAGGGCGGTGTGTCCATCTGCAACTTAAAAAAAAATTAAAGAAAAAGACTTAATTCTTCTATAAGCTTCTATAACCCTTCAGCAACACTTTTTAAATAACACTTATCACAATGATTTACAGTTAATTGTTTTATCTGTCTTTTCTGAGAAACTGT
This sequence comes from Marmota marmota marmota, assembly GCF_001458135.2. Taxonomy (NCBI): domain Eukaryota; kingdom Metazoa; phylum Chordata; class Mammalia; order Rodentia; family Sciuridae; genus Marmota; species Marmota marmota. The sequence goes on along the minus strand of NW_025999982.1, from coordinate 32,449,696 downwards.
GATTTCTTTGAGAATACTAACTCCATTTTATTGATCTCTGTGTGCCAGACCCAGGCACAATGTCAGCTACAAAAATTTAGATAGTCTCCAGCTTACAAATAATAACTATGATCTTAAGTCATATAAGTTATTGCTATCAAAACTGCTAAGACAGAAATTTTAAAGGAAACCACTATCCTACTGAATAAGTAAAACATTATCATTATTTCCAAACACACTGCCAGTTGTAATTCTAATAAACATGCAAGATTGCCACCCATTTTAGAGACTGAGAAACTTGTGCTCAAAATATAATGAAAAATGCTAGTAATGGTGAGAAAGTGCTAAAACCATATTATGGGCAGATCTCCAAATGCAACTGAAAATACTTTGTAAGGTCTTGTAATTCTGGTACTATCCCAAACAAAATTTCCTACCACTGGATAATTGGTTTTACTCTATTTTGTTAATGTTCTGAAATGCCAAGTTACTTGCTATTGAAGCAATTAATTTAAAAATGAAATAACTTTTTCCTATCCTTCCATAAGTATCATTTTTTTTGCACATTATTTAGTTCATTTTATTTCTTTCCTCATAACATTCAAGATTAGAGACAGTAAGAACTAGATTTGGTAGTTTTAGTGTGAAAGAAAAACTGCAAAGAACAAGAAAAATTTTGCTCATGGAAAAGCAGAGTGGAAGGAGAGGGCAAAATCCACTAAGATATAAAGAGTAATTCTTCCAGCAGCATCATTAGTAGTAGATGCCTCAGGTAAGAGACACAAACCAAAGCAATAAAATGAGCTCAAAGAGAAACTACCTGTATCAGAATATTGTCTGTGACCAAGCATGAAATAAGGATAAGTCCACTTTTTTCTCTCCCTCTCAAGGCTCTTTATTCTCTATCCATGAGTATTAGTTTACCCTTCATTGCTTATTGTCAATAATGTTTTGTATTGGGTATGCTTATAGACAACCAGGAGAACTAAACAACAATCCATGAAAATGTGTTTTCTACACTATAAACAAATGAACTACAAGTCTGAAAAAGAACTTGGGGATGGGGAAGGCAGATTGGAAGTGACTGCAAATAAGCCTGAGAGGTCATTTTGGAGTGATGGAAATGTTCTAAAAATCCATTGTGGTAAGGATTACAAAATTCTGTTAATATGCTAAAAATTAGTATATACACTTAAATAGATAAACAGTATAGTATGTAAATTCTATACCTACATGCATTCAATGTAAAAATGAAATATCATATATTCTTTTTTTTAAATTGGTTTTTCCTTACTTTACCAGAAAAGAAATAATGACAGTCAAAAATAGAGCCAGTAGATTGAAGTTAAGAAGACTGGTGGATGATCCTAAGATGTGCAGCTCTGGCAGATATACAGAAATGTCAACCAAGAAGCCATGGACTCAGCTTCTATCACATTAAAAAAGATGATAATAAGACTTTTATTAAACACAAAAGTTTAAATAAGAGTTCCATAAACAGTATTTCAAGAATGGTTATTTTAAAGTTCCAAATGGTTTCTTATAGCAAATACTTTATTATGCAATGTTCTAAGAAGTGATTTTTAAAATAACTTTTTAATCTGAAAGAAATTAACATTTTGCCATGACCTAATCATCCGTGGTTATCCGCATCACATCCATGTTTTCCTGTAAAGTAGCATCAGTAATGCCAGAAGATGAAAGCATAGGGATAACATTTTGCAACCAGAATTCCTGCACAATCATTATAAACTTCAAAATAATTATCACAATGCTAATTAAAAGTTCTGTGTGCTATTTTATCTATTTTTATGGTGCTGGGGATCAAACACAAAGCTTCATAAATTCTAGGCAAGCGCTCTACCATTGAGCTACGTTCCCAGAGTTGAGGTATTCCTTAAGAAATGCTGAAGGGGGGCTGGGGATGTGGCTCAAGCGGTAACGAGCTAGACTGGCATGTGCGGGGCGCTGGGTTCAATCCTCATCACCACATAAAAATAAAATAAAGATGATGTGTCCACCGAAAACTGAAAAATAAATATTAAAAAATTCTCTCTCTTCTCTCTCTCTCTCTAAAAAAAAAAAAAAGAAATGCTGAAGGTATATCAAGGAGGTTTAAAACAAACAGGAGAACAAAAAGAAAGTCTATAAAAAACCACTTTTATATCACTATGTCAAACAAAATAAAACATTCAAATTCAAATGTTTTTTAGTCTCTAAGATAAACGGCATAACACATACTGGGTTTTTTTGTTTTGTTTTGTTTGTTTGTTCAAGCTAGGGTTCTTGCCTGTTGTCCAGTCTGGTCTTCCCACCTCAGCCACTCCAGTAACTGGAACTACAGACATGCTTACCACATCCATCTTTTACCAATTCAACTCAGTGCCCAGCATAAACTCAGTAAGTGAGACACAAAGACGAGAGAAAGAGAGAATGCTAAGTGAGAAAAGTGATTTCAAAGAATGTTTGAGATCCCTACTGCCACTCTATCAGGCACTGGAAAGGGTCATATGACAAAAACAAAAAGTAATCTACTCCTTACTCCTCCCTATCCCCCAGCCTTCCAATTCAAAGTCTAACTGCAGTATACAGGGAGTGCAAATACATCCACAAAGGCACATGTCCATTAATTACCTCAAGAGAACATACTCTTTTTGCAAATGCTCTCATTTTGATCTAAGGTTTATTTATGTAGCACTCCCCTGTCTCAGTATTTGTTGAATCTTACAAAGAATTTATCACTGATGTTATTAGAACAATCGATGAAACAGTAGCTCTACAAATTAAATAAATTGTGTTATCAATGTTAACTGCCTGATTTGGGTAACTGTACTAAGGCTATTTAATAAAAGTCCTTCCTTGTTTTTAGGAGATAAGCTAAATATTTAGGCTTACAGACACATTTTGGCTGTAACTTATTCTAAAACATTTCAGAAAAAAATGTGTTTGTGTGATATACACATATGTACAAAAAAGAAATGTGCTAACAGCAAATCTCACTATCATGTATAGTTATAATGTACAAATAAAAAATATGATAAAGAACAAATGTGATTAACACTTGAAGAAGTTAAATAAAGGATGGAAAAGAAAATTGTATTAATACAATTTGCTTCATTTACTTTTTATTTTTTGTAGGGGAATTGAACCCAGGGTCACTTAACCACTGAGCCACATCCCCAGTCCTTTTTATATTTTATTTGGAGACAGGGTCCTGCTGAGTTGCTTAGGGCCTCAATAAGTTGCTGAGGCTGGCTTTGAACTCGCAATCCTCCTGCCTCAGCCTCCGGAGCCACTGGGATTACAGGCATGTGCCATTGCACCCAGCTTCCTTCATTTACTCTTGCTTTCACTTATAGAAATGAATAAATGAGAATAGAATGCTATGTATGATCAGTAAATAAGAAAATTATAATTAAAAAGGAAAAATCATCCCATATTCACATAACTTTTCTTAACATCAGTTTCTTCGTCTAAAAATAAAAGACCACCATCTTCCATATTTAAACAACCATTATGAACATCAAAAGACAAAACACATATATGAAAGCTTTCTATAACTATGAATCATTTTTGTAGAGCTAACAAATCCTTTTCTCTGTATTCCATACTTTTCCGATCTACTAGTAAAAGTCCAGGAAACATCAATCTTTTTACTCCAAAAATCTACATTTTCTTAATCATGCAAATCCACCAGTTACATAATAGAGGATAAAAAGTAATCTTTTGGGAGGATGAAATTCACATTAAAAATACACATTAATTATGAGATACTTCTCAAGGTGAGAAAAACAAAAACAAGAAAATACTTTTCGTTTTCTTTTTTGCATCCCTGGTTGGGCACCAAAAGAAAATGATTCTTTACTTCTTAGGATTGAGGAGATGTGGAATAACTCTAGCTTTCATCTCATCTCTAAGCAGATTTTTATAACCCACTTATGTTTAATTCAATGTGTTGCTTTTACATATCTGAGGCAGAACTAAGATTTCCACTGCATCCCTCTCCAATCCAACACATGCTCTTAATTTCTGCAATTTGGTTATTTGCTGATGTAGGGGGAAAAGAAAATTGAAGTCATTCTGGTTCCTCTTTTCCTTTCAGTATGTCTATTTATTCAAGAAACCTTTCTAGCCATCTTAATTTTTCTCCCTTCAAATTCATGACTTTAACCTCATGCTGTTTGGGACTGTCTCAGTTAAGGATCTCATCAGCTATCACCTAGAGTCCTAGACTACTACAATATCTGCCTCAATACCCTCATGATTCCAAATAGTGCTTTTCAGACCTGTTAACCTATCATATAAAGTTTAACTTCATTAACTATATATGTATGTCTGGTTACCAATGAACACTTCAATGTTTTGAAGCTGGAAAAGGAGCTTTACATCATTTACACTGGTTCCACTGGCCAAGAAAAAAATTAAAAAAAAAAAAACTGTTAAGGGACTTGTGGAAAAGAAGGAGCAATATAACAAAAGAAATCTGTCTTAGTGCTTTTAATAAAACCTATTCTAACAATTAAAAAGTGACTATTCTATGACTTTGTTTCCCAATTATCAGCAATATAATAGATACATGGGATAAACTTCTTGAAATTTGATATATTATCCACAAGTAGTTTATCTAAGAGAATGTACCCAGGAAAATGAAAAACAGTTCTTCAGGATGTCTTCACAGTGTAATGCATTTAAAAAAAAAAAAAAAAAAAAAAAAAAAAGCCTAGTTCCATTTAAATGATATAACCAGAAGTGAAATCACCTAAAAATGTGATCTGTGACCTGAAAATATCTTAGTAAAGGGACATCAGCAAGACAGCAGAACAGATGGCTCCTGGCTTTCCCTCCTCCCATATATGCAACAAATAATCATTTACACAGGGGTTAATTCCCTCTGAGAAAGCCAGAAACTAGCTGAGATACTTCTATACAAGAGTAACATTCACAACAAAATGAACAGGAAAACCTAAGATGCTCTCATACAAAACCCTCCATTTACAATGCCATACAACTGTGAAAGAATCCTCAACTCTGAGCTTATGCAGTAAGAGTGAATGATTTGCTTTGCCACTTGCACCTCAGATAAAGCATCAATCTCCAAGATATATAAAGAACTAAAAAAAACTTAACACCAACAAAACAAATAACCCAATCAACAAATGGGCAAAGGAACTGAACAGATACTTCACAGAAGAAATATGACTGGTCAACAAATATATGAAAAAAATGTTCAACATCACTAGCCATTAGAGAAATGAAAATTAAAACTACACTGAGAATTCATCTCACTCCAGTGAGAATGGCAATTATCAAGAATACAAGTAACAATAAATGTTGGTGAGGATGTGGAGGAAATGGTGCACTCTTCCACTGTTGGTGGGATTGCAAATTGGTGCAACCACCTAGAAAGCAGTATGGAGATTCCTGAGAACTGAAATGACCCAGTTGTCCCTCTCCTTCGTTTATACCCAAAGGACTTAAAATCAGCATACTTAAGTGACGTGGCCACATCAATGATTATAGCAGCACAATTCACAACAGTTAAGCTATGGAATCAATCTAGATGCTTTTCAACAGATGAATGGATAAAGAAAATGTGGTACATATACACAATAGAATACTACCCAGCCATAAAGATGAATGAAATTATAGCATTTGCAGGTAAATGGATGGAACTGGAGACTATCATGCTAAGTGAAATAAACCAATCCCCAAAACCCAAAGGCCAAATGTTCTCTCCAATAAGTGAATGCTGACTCACAATAGTTGGGGGTGCAGAGGGCTGGACCCTGGATTGTAGGTTGGTGGAGGATAGGAATGGGAAAGACAGTAGAATGAAATTGGACATAACTTTCCTGTGCTCATATATGAATACACGACCAGTGTAACTCCACATCATATACAACCACAAAAATGGGAAGTGTTAAAAAAAAGAGAGTTAATGATTTGACCTATTCTTACAGCACTCTTTTATGGCTTGGATTCTTAAACAAACTTTCTCTGGAACTAGGGGATTCTGCATTCATGAGTTTCCCTGAATTGCAAACAGATAGTTATTAATGAGCATGCATGCACTTTCGAGCTCTAAATCCCTGAGGTCAATACAGACCTTCAAGAACATCTAAAATATCTGCTCCCAGTTTTTCCCTGAAAGAGATTTGTCTGCATACTTTGCTGGTTGCTGTCTGAAGATCAGGCTTCTATTTGGCCTATATCAGGAAGCTAATGAGGAAGGTAAACAATAAAACTCCTTGAGCCCAAATGGAATTGCAGTAACTTCCCAAGCCTTCTCTCCAACTCATTCCTACAATAAATCCAGGTCTGCAGATTTTTCCGGGAAAGAGTGCATGCACACACCGAGCACCCTAATTTTTTATAGCTCCCACCTAAGGAACTGGCTCCTAAACCAGCTACCTCTGAAAGTTGACAGGATCTTTAGACCACAAAAAAAAATAAAAATGTGGTTTTACAAGTAAGTTCACCTCCATCAGCTATCCCCAAAGGCTTTAGGGTGCACAATCTAAATAAAAATGCAAGCACATGCCTCAGATTCTCTCCTTAGTTTAGGGCAAGTAAGTGGGACATAATCTCCAACACTCAGCTTCTCCTTGAGAATAGAAGGAACTGGAACATACATTCAAGCATCCCAACATTTCCAGCTGTGTTTTAATAGGCTGGTGTCCAAGTCACCTCTCTTAGTGATGGGCAGGAATTGGCACATCTAATTCTAAGGGACAACTAAGAACAAAGACAACAGCTGAAATGAACTTGACTTGAAGAGAAGCACCTAGAATCTCTGGCTAGGCTGAGTAGTGAGGTCTATCTCCCATATGAAGCCAGTCTCACAAGCCTGGAAGAGGAGTTGTCTTATCCAATGCACAAAAACCAACATGTCAGCAAAAAACAACTTGATTTAAAAATGAACAATGGACCCAAATAGACATTTCTCCTGAGAAGACATAAAAATGGCCAACGTGTATATAAAAAGGTGCTCAACATAATTAATCATCAGGGAAATATAAACTAAAATCATAATGCAATATCACCTCATAGCTGGTAAAAGGATTATTATCAAAAAGTCAAGAGGTAACACGTTAGTAAGGGTGTAAAGGAAAAGGATCACTTAGACACTGCTAGTGGAAATGTAAATTGGCATATCCATTGTAGACACAGTGTGTACAAGATCCTTAAATGATTAAAAATATAATACCATATGACCCAGTAATACTCCACTGAGTATATACCCAAAGGAAATGAAATCAACAACTCAAAAGTAGCAGTACTTCCATGTTCAATGAAGCATTTTCATAGTAGTCAAAATATGGAAATAGCTTAAATGTCTGTTCATTGTGGGCAAACAGGTAAAGAAAATGTGGTACACATCTAAAATGGAATATTACTGATATGATACAGTTATAGCAAAAAAGGAGATACTGCCATATGATTCACTTGAATCTTCTGTTAAGTGAAATGAGCCAGGTGTAGGAGGAAAAACACAATTTCACTTATAGGCAAATTCACAGGGGAAAGTCAAACAGAAATAGAGTAGAATGGTGGTTACTGAAAGGAAGAAGGCAGACAAAATAGGGAGAAGCCAGAGGGTTAGATAGAGCTATAATGTACACCATGAGGTATACAGATAATAATGTTGTATTATATGCTAAAATTAAGCTAAAAGAGTAGATTTCAGTTGCTCTTTCAACAGCCAAAAAGGTAACTGTGTAAGATGATAAATGTATTTGATTGACTATAAAAATCATTTCATAATATGTATTACAACATCATGTTGTATACCTAAAACATATGTAATAAAAAATAAATTCAAAACTGTTCACGTTAATACATCTTTAATGTAATATTTTGGATCTCTATTTTCAAGCTTTCTTAAATGCTAAAATAGTTCATTTTTTCTTAATTTTTTTAAGTTGTAGATGGACACAATACCTTTAATTTTTATTTATTTTGATGTGGTGCTGAGGATCAAACCCAGTGCCTCACACATGGTAGGCAAGCACTTTACCACTGAGCTACAGCCCTAGCCCAAAATACTTCATTTTTAAAAAGAACTGATTTATTTTCTTTTCATAAAGGCATCAGCAAGCATCAAAATAAAAACATACTCTCAACAGCTTTCAGAGTTGACTCAACACAATTTTGTTTATATTTCCTTTTAAATTAAAAAAGCTTAAATGAGAATATAAAATTCTTTTCTAGTATTATCAATAAGTTAATATCCTTTGTTATCAAAAAATAAATAACTTTGTCAGATAATTTCATGAAAATTCTACACTGGCTATTAACTGGACACATTCAGAAATGAAGTTTATTCATTTTGTTAAACTGAAATCAAGCTCAAACATTTTTTGTTTAGGAGATGAAAATATGACAAAACTGCCACAAATCCAAATTCCAGTATAAAATAATTAGAAGTTAGTTAATAGTATCAAAATTTACAAAAGAAATCATTAATGTCAAAAGCAGAACAACTAATAAACAAAAACCAACTACTAGGAAAATAACAGGACAACAGGAAAGACAAAAGATATCTGAAAAAATGCAAAATAGCTATATTTCTAATAATAAATTTTATTCTACTATTATCCCAATTTCTTATGATAAAATTCCAAAAACTATATGGCAACATTGGTGTATTTAACATACTCTGGAGCTATGCATTAGCAACTTGTTCATTTTGCTTTTCATTCCTGAATTCTAGGCTCCGTTATTATCTGCGTATACTCCCAGGCCAAAATTCTAACAATACCCATAACATAAAATAATTCAGAGAATGGGGTGGGCATCATCTTAAACTGGATTAATATTGAGCGCCATCTGGTGGTATAAGTTTTAAATGATTTCCATTTGTTTAAAGATGTTTATTAAATATAAATAAGGTTATAAAATTTTTAAATTTTTTAAACAATGAAAATATCTCAAGTGAACAAAAAAGCAAAGCAAAAACTGTCAATACAATTTAACCAAAAATGTAACACACTTTGAACTATTCTGAAAAGATGCTACAGCAGTTTATCAGATCATTTACTAAGCAATCAGATATACATATCTCTAAGCAGCATTTTAATATTGCATATTTGATCCACATGAAATCATAAGGGAAGACAAGTTCAACAACGCATTATAGGTTTGAGGTTATAGCTCAGTGGGAGAGTGCTCGCCTCGCACGTGTGAGGCACTGGGTTCAATCCTCAGCATCACATAAATATAAAAAAAATAAACAAACATTGTGTTCATCTGCAACAAAAATATTTTTTAAAACAATGCTTTATCAATAAACACGATCTTCATTTAAAAAACAAGCAATTAGTTCACTGATTTTAATTTAAAATGAAAATCTATTGGGGAAAATGAGATTATTTTACTGCAAAGCTTAATTTTGGTTTGTTTTATAATTTAGATATTAGATGTCCCCCAAAAGCTCATGTATAAAACAACGCAAGGTTTAGAAGCTAAATGCTTGGGCTATGGAAAGCCTTAACCTAATTAGTTCATAAATTCGATGATAAGGATCCACTGGTGGTAACAGACAGGTAAGATATGGCTGGAGGCGATGGGTCACTGGGGGACTGCCTTTGGGGTAGCAAAGCAGTCTCTCTCTGCTTCCTTGTTGTTATGTTCTGAACTGCTTTTCTCTGCCATGATGTTCTGCCTTACAGGCCCAGAACAATGGAGTCACCATCTATGGACTTGAAACTTCTGAAACCATGAGTACCAAATAAATTTTTCCTCCTCTAAAATTGTTTTTATCAGGTCTTTTGATCACAGCGATAAAAAAGCTGACTGAAACACTTTGCTTCTTTCTTTTATCAGAATGCAAGTAGATAGTTTTTAACTATGAAAAGTGCAGTAAAGAAGATAAAACTGGTTTATTATTGTACAAAGTCAGGAAGTCAATGTGTTATAGTTGTCAAGCGTAAAGTTTTTCAGCTTTTCTCCCCTGTTGTTCTGCTGTACCTGCAGGTCTTTATTCCGCAGAATAGGGTTTGTTAAAGTTGTCAAGAATAAGGCCTACTTTAAGAAATATTAAGTAGAATTTAAAAGACAAGAGGGCAAAACTTATTACTATGCTCAGAAATGCTTGATCCGGGACAAAAATAAGTACAATACACCTAAATACAGGATGACATTTCATGCAACTAACAGAGATATCATTTGCCAGACTGCTTATGCCCGTCCATATAGAAGGGGATGTGATAGTCTGCAAAGCATATGCACATGAACTACCGAAATATGGTGTGAAAGTTGGCCTAACAAATAATGCTGCAGCATAGTACTGGCCTGCTGCTGATCCACAGGTTTCTCAGTAGATTTGGTATGGTCATGATCTATGAAGACTAAGTGGAGGTGACTGGAGATGAATACAATGAGGAAAACATTGATGGTCAATTTGGAGCCTTCACCTGCTATTTGGATGCAGGCCTTGCTAGAACTACAATAGATAATAAAGTTTTGGGGGCCCTGAAGGGAGCTATGGATGGAGGCTTGTCTATCCCTCATAGTACCAAAGAATTCCCTGGTTATGATTCTGAAAGCAAGGAGTTCATATAATAGTATCAAAACTGACAAAGAAATCATTAATGTCAAAAGCAGAAGCAGTTAATAAACAAAAACTAACTACTGGGAGAATAACAGGACAATAGGAAAGACAAAAGAAATCTGAAAAAATGCAAAATAGCAGAAGTACATAGGAAGTATATCATGGGTTAGAATGTTGCAGATTATATGTGTTATCTAATGGAAGAAGATGAAGATGCTTACAAGAAACAATTCTCTCAGAATACAAAGAACATTCCCCTGACATGATAGAGGAGATGTATAAGAAAGCTCATTCTGCTTTATGAGAGACTCCAGTATATGAGAAGAAGCCCAAGAGGGAAGTTAAAAAGAAGAGGTGGAACTGTCCTAAGATATCCCTTGACCAGAAGAAAGATCAGGCAGCTCAAAAGAAGGCAAGGTTCCTCAGAGCTCAGAAACAGGCTGCTGCTGAACCAAACCATAATTTTTCTATGAAGTTTTTTCAGATAAAGATACTATGGGCTGGCGTTGTGGCTCGGTGGTAGTCTGCTCGCCTAGCAAGCACGAGGCCCTGGGTTCAATCCTCAGCACCACATAAAAACAAATAAAGGTATTGTGTCCAACTACAACTAAAAAATAAATATTTTTTTTAAAAAGATAGTAAACTTATTGAACAAGCATAAGAAAATAGCAAATAATGATTCCCATTATATGCCATATCTATTATAAGGTAAACATAACAGCACAGAATAGTGTGCAAATTTACAGACAGAGTAGATATTACTCAAGAAATATTTCTTCTAGTATATATACATGTATGTGTGTAGTTATGTACTGAGTCACCCTCTAACTAAAATGCTTTTTCCTCAAAGTATCTCATATACAGGAGTATCAGGCCACTGCAGACTCTATTGCTTCTCTGTTATGTGAGTTTGGACACATTCCCTAAGCTTAAATTTTCTTTTTCTGTGAAACAGTGCTGAAAACAGAAATATGACAATAATGATTATGCAAAGTATTAAATAAGATAATGTACATAAAGCACAGTATCTGACATGTGGTAAGCTCTTATAATTGAACATGATAACTATCACACTGAAGAATGGCTTAATATAAAGATTTTTTTCATTTTAATTTTTAAGATTGCTTAGATCATAAAAGTAAAAACTAAAGCAACAAATCCCAATAATAAATGTTTCTCAAAGAAATCAAAGTAAGATCTACCACTTTTGCTGCCACAGTCTTTATGTATCATAAAGCTGAGATATGAACAAAATGATTGGTACCTCTCTTTTCCTTGTAGCATTTCTAATTATCCCATGTTGTCTTCTCTTCCTAACCAAGTATCACCATTCTGCCCCTTTCCGGCCTTCATTCCTTGACAGAAATGACAAATTGCCATATTTCACATAACCCTAATGAAACTTCAATGCAATAAGTATTTACCCACTGTTACCCACTGAAGGCAGAACAATATCTTTTCTACAAAGAAAATTTGAGTCATCACAACACTTAAAGTTACACAACTGTAAAGAAGTTATATGGCCTCTATAAACTTTAGTCTCCAAAACTAGAAAACAGGAAGAATTTACCTATACCTTGTAGGGTTCTTGAAATTAAATATATAAGCACCTAGCACAAAGTAAGAACACCACATATCAATTCCCCTAACTTTTTGACAGGTCATCCTGCCACTCCTTAAACATTTCGAATAAAAGAATAAATGTTCCCTTCTTGTAGTATATATGCCAATTGTCATTTCAAATAAAAGAATGTTCTATCCTTTCAGTATACTCCAATTGTGTGAAATTATATGTTAAAAAGTTCTCTCTGTTGACACTTTCATATCAGTAAAAGAAAAAAAAAATCGTGATAAGCAAAATAGGAGACAACCTGAAAGGTAGCTTCATGAATGCAGTATAACTTTGAACTGGGCCTGTGTGGATGAGATGTGGACAAGCAGAAAAGACTTAGAAGGGTAATTATTCATTCACTTATTCATTGACTCACTGATATCAGAAACGTGCTGAATGTAAGCACTATGTGCTAGGTGTCTAGCAGAGAAATAAGACATTCTCTGGCATCATTAACTATACATTCCAGGGGAGCAAGACAGAGAAACAAACAAGTTAGATACTTTGTCTTTAGTGGTCTATAAAATTAATACTAACTTTCATCTTGGAGTGGAAAAAATAAATTCAATAATTAATGTCTCCATGCATTAGAACTATTACTTAAAAATAAGACTTGGGGGGCTGGTGGAGCACTCGCCTAGCACAGGAGGGACCCAGGTTCAATCCTCAGCACCACATAAAAAATAAAGGCACTGTGTTGTGTCCATCTACACCTAAAAAATAAATATTAAAATAAAATAAAATAAAAATAAAAATATGCTTTTTTATAGGAAAAAAAGCATAAATTGTTAGCTAAAATGATATTCTCAATTACCTAAAGAGTCCAACCACATTCTTGTCTACCAACTTCACAAATAAGAGCTAGGTGACTAACCCTATTATTTAATATCTTTGATATCAGTAAAAAACAAACAATGAAACAGCCAGGAGTGGTGGCACAACTGTAATTCTGGTAACTTGGAAAGCTGAGGCAGAAGATTCACAAGTTTAAGACCCAGGCTGGGTGACTAGTAAGACTTTCTCAAGATAAAAAAAAAAAAAAAAGGCTGAGGATATAGCTCAATAGTAGAGTGGTTATGGCCCTGGACTCAATCCCCAGGATTGCAAAAACAAGGATAGAGCGATCTATCAAAATTTTAATAAAAATATCACCATGGAATAAATTAGCCTCGTTTATATGTTTAACATGAAGAATAAAGAATAGCAAACTATAATAATATAAACAGATGTTTTCAACAGTATAAAATAGGAGATGATATTTGAAACATTAGCAATTTTACTTATATGGTACAGAATATAAGCAAATATTTTAAATTTTGACTTGGGAAAAAAAACTTGTGACATCAATATTCAGCAAAGTAACATCAAATTTACAAATAAATTATCATAAGATATTTCCTTTATAAATTGGTTTAGCCTTCAGAAAATGGGAAAGATTAATTTGTTGCACATCAATTAGTAGTACCATGCCTTCACTGGAACAAAAGAGTAGCAGCAACATCGTTAATTCTGTCATTTTCTCCTACATAGTGTTAGTAACCCTAAGTATTATATGAGAAAGAATGTTATAAACAAACTTGACTATTTTTTAAATATTTACTTTCTAGTTGTAGTTAGACACAATACCTTTATTTTATTTATTTATTTATATGTGGTGCTGAGGCTCAAACCCAGGGCCTTGCACATGCCAGGCAAGTGCTCTACCGCTGAGCCACAATCCCAGCCCAAATTTAACTATTTGTAAAGTGCAGGAGAAAAGTTAAGTTTCAGTAAAAAGAAACAAAGCACTTTAAAAAGTAATTTTCATGTCTTGATTCTATTAAATTACTATACTGAGTTACATTTCTAGCTAAAATATGGAGAAGCAATGAATTTACCTGAATAAAACAACTTAAGAACCAGAGAAAATAGTATAAAACAACATTCCTAAAAGGACTAGAAATCAAGAGGTGGCAAATAAATTAGGTAAGAGCCCTACAATGACCTTAGCTTACTGCCTAGGGAAAAATGTTCAGAGCATGGCAAGGAAGATAAACCCAAAAGCAACCCTGTTTTCATAAGGCAAAAGAAAGGAGAGATATACAGAGAAAACTCCTTACTTCGGCAAAAAGCCACCATTGAGCGTTCAATGGAGTATTGATTATTACAAATGTGTGGGGAAATTACTGAAGACAGAAAAACCCACCCCAAGGAAACAAATCTTAAAGCTCAAACACATCAGGGAAATTTCCCATAAGCTGCACTAGAAAAACCTCACCATTCATAAATCATCAAATGTGACGCTTGGACGAATTTTTGCACTAATAATGGGATATTCAAGATCAAGCTTAAAAGCAAGACCTGGAAGAGTCAGACTACTTGTAAGTAGTCTGTTCTGACTGTCCCAAGAACAAAAATAAAATAAAAATTTATAGGAATACAAAAATATCCATAATTGACAAGTAAAATTCACAGTATTTAACAAACAAAAAGTTGCCAGTCATAAAATCTATAAAGAGAAGAAAAGTCAATCAATGGAAACTGATACAAAAATTACACTGATGGCTAGGGCAGTGGCGCATGCCTGGAATCCCAGCAACTCAGGAGGCTAAGGCAGGAGGATCACAAGTTCAAAGCTACCTCAGCAACTTAGTAAGGCCCTGAGCAACTCAGCAAGACCCTCTCTCAAAATAAAAACATAAAAATAAAAGAGGCTAGGGATATGAATCAATGAGCAACCATGGGTTCAATACTTAGTACCAAAAAAAAAAAAAAATACACTGATGATATAGAGTTGGTAGGCAAGAACATTAAAAACCATTATCACCATTTTATGTTCAAGAAGGTCTAGGAAAGACTGAACATTTTAGGAAGAGGTTGGAATCTTTAGGATGTAGTGAAAGGAAATTAGGTAATTGGAAATATTATGAACAACTTTATGGTAATAAATGTACCCATTCCTTGAAAGACACAAATGAGCTCTCTCCAGAAGGCAAAGTCATTCTGAATAACCCAGTATCTATTAAATAAAAATGAATTTTCAGTTTAAAATTTTCAGTAATGCAAGCAAACAAATAAAAACTCCAGGCCTAGGGGGTAGGGCTGCAGCTCAGTGATAATGCTTGCCTGGCATGCATGAAGCCCTGGGTTCAATCCCCAGCACCAAATAAAATTATTTTTTTAAAAAAAGTTGTTTAAATATTTTTTAAATGTGTTATTGAAAAAGAAAAACAAAATACAGGCCCAGAACACATTTTTGGGGAAATCAAACAATTAAGGAATTAAAGAATATATTAATTCTATACAAATTGTTCAGGAAACTAAAGGAAAAGGGGGAGAAGAAAATGCTTCCTAATCCATTCTGTGAAGCCAATATTACCCTGATATTAAACCAGACCTCTGTCATTTATCAAAAGAAATAAAACCTACAGATTGAAACCTTAAAATTTTAAACAAAATTTTACCAAATCAAATCCAAGACTACATAGAAAGGATAATACAGCAAGACCAAGTATGACTTATTCTAGGAATGCAAGGTTAATTTAATGTGTGAAAATGAATGTTATTTAGTATTTAAAAATTATATGGTCATCTCAATAGATGCAGAAGAAGCATAAAATTCAGCATCCATCTGATAAAGACTCTCAACAAACTAGGAAAAGAAGAGAACTTCCTCAACTTGATAAAAGCCATCTGTTAGAGAGTAAATGGCTGAATTCTTTCCCCTTTACATCAGAAACAAGACCAACAAGTCCACTCTCAGAACTTCTATTTCACTGAAGGTTCCAGTCACTGCAATAAAATAAAAAGGAAAGGAAAGGAAGATTGAAAAGGAAGCAATATTTATCTTTGAAGATAATGATTGTCTAGGTAGGAGATTTGATATAATCTACAAAAAAGGCTATTAAGACCAATAAATGAGGTTATCAAGGTTGTAGGAGACAAGAAAAATATGCAGAAACCTACTGTATTAATATATATAAACAACAATTAGAAACTGAAGTTTTTTAAATATAATTTATAATCGCACTGAAAAATAAAAACTTATCAATAAATCTGACAACAACAACAACAACAAAAAAAAACAAAGCCTGTACACTGGAAACTACAAAATATTCCTGCAAAAAATTAGATAAGACCTAAATAAATAGAGATAGTTGCTTTGTTCATAGATTGGAAAACTACATTATTAAAGATGTCAATTCTCCCCCAAATATATCTACAGTCTCAAAGTCATCCTAATTAAAATCCTAGATTACTTGTACAAAGTAACAAACTGATTCTATATGAACATATACAGAAATTCAGGGGACCTACAACAGCTACAACAACTTTGAAAAATAGCAAAATTGAGGTACTTATAGTATCTGACTTCAAGACTTACCACAAAGCTACAGTGATCAATATAGTATAATACTGGCATTCAGGCAGGCAAATATCAAAAACAGTAAACTCCAGAAATATTCCTGACGTATACAGTAAATTGATCTTTTGATTAAAAAAAACAGTTTGATAAAGGTACAAAGGCAATTCAGGGGAGAAAGAATGAACTTTTCAAAAAATGGTTCTGGGTGGGCTGGGGATTGAGCTCAGTTCCATAGCACTAGTTATCTAGCAAGTGCAAGGCCCTGGGATCAATCCTCAGAACCATCAAAAAACAAAGAAAAAATAAAAAATAGGATCTGGAAGGACAAAAATAAATAAATAAATAAACTTTGATTCATACTGCTTATCATATACAAAAAGAAACTTAAAATAGATCATGACCATACTTTTAAAACACAAAACTTTTAGGAAAAAGCACAGGATAAAATATTCAGGATTTAGGGCTAGGCTAGTAGTAGTTACACTTGCAAAAAAAAAAAAAAAACCAATGTATAAAAGGAAAAATTAATAAATTGGACCTCATCAAAATTTTAAAATTTTCCTATTGTGAAAGGCCATGTGAAGAGGATGTAAAGTCAATATACAGAGCAGCAGAAAGTATTTGCACATATCTAACAAAAAAGAGTAGTATCTAGAATATTTAACGCATTTCAAAACACAGTATTAGCAAAACATCCGATCAGAAAATGAAAATCACAGACATTTCATATAAAGAGGCATAGATGGCACATGAGATGTTCAACATCTTTAATTAGCCATTAGAAAAATGCAGATCAAAACTCATACTAAGCCAGTCTTGGGGGAGCATTCCTGTAATCCCAGTAGCTCCCGAGGCTGAGGCAGAAAGATCACAAGTTTAAAGCCAGCCTCACCAACTTAGCAAGGCCCTAAATAATTTAGTGAGACCTTGACTCAAAATAAAAAATAAAAAGGACTGGGGATGTGGCTCAGTGGTTAAGCACCCCTGGATTCAATCCCTGGTATAAAACAAACTCATTCCACTATTGCACACATTTAACAGAGTGGCAAAACGGTTAAAGCAAAAAATAGGGACAAAACCAAAAGCTGGCAAAGATATAGAGAAACTAGATCATTTGCAAATCACTAATAGGAAGATAAAATTGCACAAACACTTTGGATAAGTTTGGCTGTTTTTTTATAAATCTAAACACAATTATTATATGGCTCAGCAAAATGCTCTACTGGGCAGTTATAAGAGAAATGAAAATTTATGTCCACAGAAAACTCTATACACAATTTTTTTTTTTTTAGAATGGAAAGTAGAAGCTTTATTAAAAGACAGCAGAAAAGACTTCTCCCCAGAAGAAGAAAGGGACCCAAGAGGTGGAATCCCTACACACAAATATTAACAGCAGCTTTATTTTTAATAGCTCAAAACTAGAAAACCCAGAAGTCCAAAAGAATAGTTAAACTATGGAACACACATACATATTGCAAAAAACTATTTAATAAGAGAGAAAACTATCAACATATGTAATAGACTTAGATTAACTCTCCAAAGAATTACACTGAATGAATAAAGTTAATCCCATAAAGTTACTTATGATTCATATGGCCCTTTTAAAATGACAAAATTTTAGTAATGGAAAATAAATTCATGGCTGCCAAGCATGGTTAGAAATGCAGGAGTGAAGAGTGGGAAATAGGTAGGTCTGTGTGGTTATAAAATGGGAATCCAATAAATCCTTGAAGGGATATATAAACCTGTGTATAATAAAACTATTCAATTAAACACATACATGCACGCGTGCGCACACACACACATGAATACAAATGTTTGTACCCACTAGATTGTATCAATGTCAATATTCTGGTTGTTTTAGTCTCCTGTAGTTTTATAAGATATCACCACTGGAAGAAACTAGACAAGTTCAATGTAGGTTTTTTAATCAACCAACATATATTAAATTATGATTGATACGGTCATAAAAGTCTTAGT
Source organism: Marmota marmota marmota (assembly GCF_001458135.2). Taxonomy (NCBI): domain Eukaryota; kingdom Metazoa; phylum Chordata; class Mammalia; order Rodentia; family Sciuridae; genus Marmota; species Marmota marmota. The sequence continues at coordinate 32,431,228 of NW_025999982.1, read as the reverse complement.
TTCTTTATGTTTGTTTTTATTCAGTTTTTCTTTCCAGCCCAAACATCCACCAAAAAGTGAGAGCTTTAACCTCAAATGGCACAGAGAAAATATGGTCATTATTTTTAACCTAACACAATTTTTTTAAATTTTTTAATTCATTATATATTCATACATTCACACAATAAAAATAGTATAATTTGATCAGTTTCATTCCCTAGTCCCTCCCCTTTCCCTCCCCTCCATCCCCCTGTTCCCCTTCTTCTATTCTACTAGTCTCCCTTCCATTTTTTTTTAATTTGTTCTAATTAGTTATACATGATAATGGAATGCATTTTGACACAAATGGAGCACAATTTCTCATTCCTCTGGCTGTACATGGTGCAGAATCACACCAGTAATCATAAATGTATATAGAGTAAAAATGGCTGTCTCATTCTACCACCCTTCACCTCCCCATCGACCCACCCCTTCCCTCACTCCCCTCTACATAATCCAAAGATCCTTCATTCTTCCTTACTGCCCCCTCCCACCCCACTATGGATCAGCATCCGCTCATCAAAGAAAACATTTGGCCTTTGGTTTTTTGGGATTGGCTTATTTCATTCAGCATGATATTCTCTAGTTCCATCCATTTACCTGCAAATATCATAATTTCATTCTTATTTATGGATGGGTAATATTCTGTTGTATGTAGCACATTTTCTTTATCCATTCACCTGTTGAAGGGCATCTAGGTTGGTTCCACAGTTTAGCTATTGTGAATTGAGCTGCTATAAACATCAATGTGGCTGTATCACACTGTAGTATGTTGATTTGAAGTCCTTTAGGTATAGACCAAGGAGTGTGAAAGCTGGTCAAATGGTGGTTCCATTCCAAGTTTTCTGAGGTATTTCCATATTGTTTTCCATAATGGTTGCACCAATTTGCAGTCCCACCAGCCATGTATGAGTGTACCATTTCCTCTACATCCTCAGCAACCTTTATTGTTGCTTGTATTCTTGATAATTGCCACTGGAGTGAAATGAAATCTTAAGAGTAGTTTTGATTTGCATTTTTCTAATTGCTAGAGATGTTGAACATTTTTTCATGTTTGTTGACCAATTATATTTCTTCTTTGTAAAGTGTCTGTTTAGTTCCTTAGCCCATTTATTGATTGGGTTATTTTTTTCATTGTTGTTGTTTTGTTTTGTGGTATTATGTTTTTTGAGTTCTTTATATATCCTGGAGATTAGTGCTCTATTTGAAGTGTGTATGGTAAAGATTTTTTCCAATTGTGTAAGCTCGCTCATCGTGTTACTGATTGCCTCCTTTGCTGAAAAGAAGCTTTTTAGTTGGAGTCCACCCCCATTTATTGATTCTTGATTTTATTTATTGCACTTTAGGAGTCTAGTTAAGGGAGTCAGGTCCTAAATCAACATGATTAAGATTTGGGACTACTTTCTCTTCTAATTAGGTGCAGGGTCTCTGATCTAGTGCCTAAGTCTTTGATCCACTTTGAGTTGATTTTTGTGCAGGTGAGAAAGGATTAATTTCATTTTGCAACATATGGATTTCCAGTTTTCCCATAACCATTTGTTGACTAGGCTATCTTTTCTCCAATGAATGTTTCTGGTACCTTTGTCTAGTATGAGGTCACTGTATTTGTGTGGGTTTGTTTCTGTTTCTTTTTATTTTTTAAACATTTATTTTTTAGTTATAGGTGGACACAATACCTTTATTTTATTTTTATGTGTTGCTGAGGATTGAACCCAGTACCTCATGCATACTAGGTGTGTACTCTATCTCTGAGCTACAACCCCAGCCCCTGTCTCTGGGTCTTCTATTTTGTACCATTGGTCTACATGCCTATTTTGGTACCAATACCACACCATTTTTGTTACTATTGCTCTGTAGTATAATTTAAGGTGTGGTATTGTGATTACTCCTGCTTCACTCTTCTTGCTAAGAATTGCTTTGGCTATTCTGGGTCTCTTATTTTTCCAAATGAATTTCATGATCACTTTTTCTATTTCTATGAAGAATGTCATAGGGATTTTAGAAGGAACTGCATTAAATCTGTATAACACTTTTGGTAGTGTGGTCATTTTGATGATATTAATTCTGCCTATCTAAGAGCATGGTAGATCATCTTATTTTTCTGAGGTCTTCTTCAATTTCTTTCTTTAGTGTTCTGTAATTTTCATTGTAGAGGTCTTTCACCTTTTTTGTTAGATTGATTCCCATGTATTTTTTTTTTTTTTAGGCTACTGTGAATGGGGTGGTTTTCCTAATTTCTCTTGCAGTGGATTCAACACTTATGTATAGAAATGCACTTGATTTATGGATATTGATTTTATACCTTGCTACTTTACTGAATTCATTTATTAGTTCTAGAAGTTTTCTGGTCGAATTTTTTGGATCTTCAAAATATAGAATCATGTCATCCACAAATAATGACAGTTTGAGTGCTTCTTTCATCTGATTGCTATAGCTAGAGTTTCAAGGACTAAGTTAAATAAAATGGTGAAAGAGGGCATGCTTGTCTTATTCCAGTTCTTAGAGTCAATGCTTTCAATTTTTCTCCATTTAGAATGATGTTGGCCTTGAGCTTAGCATAGCTTTTTTTTTTACAATATTTTGCTGAGAATATTCTGTAGTGCAGACTTCCTAGTTGTCAATCTAGTTGATCCTACTATTCCTAGTTTTTCTGGTGTTTTGAACTTGAAGAGGTACTGTATTTTGTCAAATGCTTTCTCTGCATCTACTGAGATAATCATATGGTTATTGTCTGTTGATGTGATGTACTACATTTATTCATTTCTGTATGTTGAACCAACCTTGCATCCCTGGGATGAACCTCACTTAATTATGGTACACTACCTTTTTAATATGTTTTTGTATGCAATTTGACAGAATTTTATTGAAAATTTTTATGTCTATGTTCATCAGGGATATTGGCCTGAAGTGTTCTTTCCTTGATGTGTCTCTGTCTGGTTTTGGTATCAGGGGGATGCTATCCTCATAGAATGAGTTTGGAATGGTTCTGCCCTTTTCTATTTCATGGAATAATTTGAGGAGTATTAGTATTAGTTCTTCTTTGAAGATCTTGTAGAACTTGGCTGAGAATCCATCTGATCCTGGGCTTTTCTTGATGGGTAGGCTTTTGATGGAATTTTTCTATTTCATTGCTTACAACTGATCTGTTTAAGCTGTGTATATCCTCTTGATTCAACTTGGGTAGATCATATTTCTCTAGAAATCTGTCAGTGTCTTCAAGATTTTCTATTTTATTGGAGTATAAATTTTCAAAATAATTTCTAATTATCTTCTGTATTTCAGTAGTATCTGTTGTGATATTTACTTTTTCATCATGGATTTTTGTAATTTTTCTCTCTCCTTCTCTTCATTACCATGGCTAATGGTTTATCAAGTTACGTTTTCAAAGAACCAACTTCTCATTTTGTCAAATCTTTTCAATTGTTTGTTTCAATTTCATTTATTTCAGCTCTGATTTTACTTATTTCCTGTCTTCTTCTATTTTTGATGTTGATTTGTTCTTCTTTTTCTAGGTTTTTGAGATGTAATGTTAGGTCATTTATTTGCTGACTTTTTATTCCTTAAATGAATGAGCTCAATACAATGAACTTTCCTCTTAGCACTGCCTTCATAATATCCCAGAGATATTGATATGTTGTATCAGTGTTCTCATTTACCTCTAAGAATTTTTTTAAATCTCCTCCTTGATTTCTTCTGCTATCCACTATTCATTCAGCAGCATAATATTTAGACTCCACGTGTTTTGAGTAGGTTCTATTTTTAATTTTATCATTGATTTCCAATCTCATTCATTATGATCTGATGGAATGCAGGGTAGTATCTCTAATTTTTTATATTTGCTGACAGTTGCTTTGTGGCAGAATATTTGGTGTATTTTAGAGACAGATCCATGTGCTGCTGAGAAAAAATGATGGATGAAATACTCTATATAAAATGTCCATTAAGTCTAAATCATTGATTGTATTATTTAGTTCTATTATTTCTTTATTTTTGTTTGGAAGATCTATCCAGTGGTGAAAGAGGTGCGTTAAAGTCACCCAGTATTGTTGTGTTGTGATCTATTTGATTCTTGAAATTGAGAAAATAAAAGACAATAACCATATGATTATCTCAGTAGATACTCCATTGTTTAGGGCATAAATACTTAAGATTGTTATGTCTTGTTGATGTATGATTCCCTTAAGTAGTAGAAAATGTCCTTCTTTATCCCTTTTGACTAACTTTGGTTTGAAATCCACTTTGTCTGATATGAGGATGAAAATCCCTGCTTATTTATGCATTCTATGCTAGTAATATATTTTTTCTGAACCTTTCACCTTCAGTCTTTTGTGGATGTCTTTTCCTAGGAGGTATGTCTCTTGAAGACAGCATATTGTTGGGTGTTGGGTTTTTTGTAATCCAATCTGCCAGTCTGTCTTGTGATTGATGAGTTTGAGCGATTAAGGCCAACATCATTCAGGGTTATTATTGAAATATGATCTGTATTCCCAGTCATTTTGGTTTATTTTTGGTTTTTAACTGGACTTAGTTTCTCCTTTGTTTGACCTTTCCTTTAGTGCAGCTCCTCCCTTTGCTGGTTTTTCTTTTTCTTTTTTTTTTTTCCATTTCCTCCTCTCTGAGTATTTTGCTGAGAATGTTCTGTACAGCAGACTTCCCAGTTGTCAATCTAGCTGTGTAACTTTTATTATAGAAGGTTTTTATTTCATCTTTAAACCTGAAGCTTTATTTTGCTGAATATCAAATTCTCAATTGGCATCCATTTTCTTGTAGAGCCTGATATATTTTATTCCAGGACCTCCTGGCATTGATGGTCTGGGTTAAGAAAGAAGCTGAAATCTGAATTGGTTTCCCCCATAGATAACTTAATTTTTTTCTCTCGAAGCCTTTAACATTCTATCCTTATTCTGTATGTTAGTCATTCTCATTATAGTGTACCTTGGTGTGGGTCTGCTGTAATTTTGTACATTTGGGGGTACTATAAGCCTCTTGTAGTTGATTTTCCAATTCATTCTTTAGATTTGGAAAATTTTCTGATATTATGTCTTTGAAAGGATTGTGCATTCCTTTGGTTTGTTATCGCCACACCTTTGTCAATCCCAATAAATCTTAAATTTGGTCTTTTCATGTTATCCCATATTTCTTGAAAGTTCTGTTCATGGTTTCTTACCATATTCTCTGTGCAGCTGACTCTCTTTTCTATAATATATATTTTGTCTTCATTGCCTAAGGTTCTGTCTTCTAAGTGGTCTAGTCTGTTGGTAATACTTTCAAATGAAATTTTAATTTGGTTTATTGTTTACTTCAGTTCAAGAATTTCTGCTTGATTTCTTTTTATAACATCTGCCTTTTTATTGAATGATCTTTTACTTTCTGTATTTTCTCTCCAATACCATCCTTTATTTCAAAGATCAGCCTAACTATGTAACTTCTAAACTCCTTCTCTGTCATTTCTTCTACTGTGTTGTCTGTGGATTCTATTGTTGGAACATCTTGGTTTGTTTGAGGCGTTTTGATCCCTTGTTTTTTCATGTTATTTGTGTGTCTTCCCATCTAGCAGTATGGATCTGAGGCAGTCTTGTAGTGTCCTTGAAGGCTTCTATTACCTACCTTTAAGGGGGAGACCAATATTAACAGCACCCAATGCAAACAATATACACCTTTAAACCAAATAGCTCCTATTAAGGCATCTACAGTTTTGTCACAATAAACAAAAATGATGTATTCAATTATTGTCTACAATATAAACAATAAGTTTGTTTAAAGGATTTCCTGTTTCTAATGATGGACAACAAGGGATCAGAAGTAGTATAAGATGCAATGTTTACATGGGAGAAGGAGAGAAGATAGAGGTAAAAATTTATAGTAAGAGGGAGGGAGGAATAAATAGAAATTGGATGTTACTATGAAAGAAGTGAGAAAGAGAATCCAGGAACACAGACAGGTAAGAGAAAAAACATACACAGATTTTTTTTAAAAGTTAAAATATAAGGATACACAACAAAACTATAATATACTACTCAGACATCCCACTCCACAATAAATGATGCATGAAAAATACTCAGATTCCAAGATGGTAAAGATGTGGGAGAGGAGAAAAGGGGGGAAAAAAAGAAAGTAAGTCTCAACAGAAAACTGAAACTATAGTTTCTGCTGACTTTCAAAATTTTTCTCAGCTTCCCTTCTCTTCGATAGGCAGGGTTGTCTTAAGTTTGATGGTGGCTCCAGTCAGGTGGGTGCAGGTCTAATTGGGTGGTGAGCCCATAGCAAGATGCTCTCACAACCTCTTCCAGTCTTCCCACTGGATCCTTCTGTCCCATGTACTTCAATACTGAGCTGAAGAAAGCCTGGTTTTCTCCAGGTTCTCCAACCTGTGCTCCCCAGCTTCCCACCCCCAACTGCCCCTAGTCTCTGGCGTTCTACAGGCTTGCTTGACCCAGACTGGCCCACACAAACCCAGCTGCAATCGACAGACATGGGCTTTAGATTCCCCAGGCTCTGCCTTGCTGCAATACCACCATCTCCATGCTGTTCCAACTTGCAGGGAGACCACCAGGATGCACTCACACAAATGAGCGACCCTGCAAAGAGGCAGCCAGATGGCAGCCACTAGCACAACTAGCAGAAAGACCTGAAGTGCAACCAGACCTGCAGGCATCCTGACAATATACCTCCAGGCCCTAGTTGGTGTCCCCAGACTGAGGCAGATGTGCCCGTTCCAAGATGGCCTCAGCCATGTGTAACCAAACCTGCAAGTACTGTGACAACGGGCTTCCAGGTAGCAGAGGGCAGTGGGCAGCGGGCAATATGCTGGCAGTCTGTGGGCAGTCTGCAGGCCAAGGGCAGGTGATCTGCAGGCCGTTGTTGGGCAGTGGGTGATGGGCAGGCAAGAGGCAGGCAAATAGGCAAATGATGGACAGCAGGCAGAGAGCAATCTGTGCTTTTGGGCGGGCATTTGGGCTGGGGTTGTGGCTCAGTGGTGGAGCACTTGCCTCGCATATGTGAGGCACTGGGTTCAATGCTCAGCACCACATTAAAAAAAATTAATAAAATTAAGATGTTGTGTTCATCACTAAAAAACACAATATTTTTTTAAAAGGCAGGCAATTCTGGTGGACAAACAATTCTGGTGGGTAAACAGCAGGGGATCAGTGGGCAGCGATGGCTGCCTTGCAGAGAAACAGTATTTCCTCTGTTTGAATCCCAAGTCATGGGAGGAACAAGGAATGCAGACTGCCTCTAATTCGCCATCTTGGATCTCCTCTAACATGAATTTTCAAAACAATCAAAACACTATAAATACTCAATGTCCTACACTTTGAGAAAACTGTAATCATTTGCAGTGAATATATCTAAGCTGCAGTAAATTACATGGTATAATAAAATCTTAATAATCTTAAATCCCACCAGATAGACACACCAGGTTAAATGGGGTTATTTATTGATAAACTGTTTTTATTTATGGCAAAGAAAAGGATTCATTCAGAATTTAAGAATGTCAGGCACATGGTGGCACATTGCAGGAGGACTGTAAGTTCAAAGCCAGCCTCAGCAACTTAGTGAGGCCCTAAGCAACTTAGTGAGACCCTGTATCTAAATAAAATATAAAAAAGGGTTGAGGATATATCTCAGTGGCTAAATGCCCCTGGGTTCAATCCCCAGTACCAAAATTAACTAATTAATTAATTAATTAAAAACAATGACTACTTCATGAAAATCATAATCCTCCTGATTTAAAAATTTTAATAGAAAAATACTACTCAAAAACTGAATTTTCTGTGATGTTAGAAACACTACAATCTGCATTGTTCAACACGGTAGCTCTTAGACAAATGTGATTATTAATCCTTAAAATATGGCTAGTGGAACCAAGGGAAAAAAAACGTTTAAATTCAGTTAAATGGTAACATATGGCCATGACTTCCACATTGGACAAACTACTTGTTATATGTTACCATTCAACTAGATCTAGAATTTACAAAACCTTCAAAAAAGAATACACACACACACACACACACACACACACGCACATCAGCATATTAGGTCAGTACTTTTCAACCAAGATACTATTATCATTTCAAACAGAATAATTCATTATGCAAGATGGGTATTTTTTTCCCCAAATTTAATTTTATGGCTACTCTTGAAACTACCAATCATTATTTCACTCAAAGAAATTGCCAGTTATTTAGTTAATAGCAATAATGCATTTCACCAGCAGATGGCATACATACATATTATATAAAACCACCACCTCAAATACTGTGTTCAAATGTTTAACAAGTCCAATTATACTATATCAAAGACACTAGTATGTTCATTCACACAAAAGCAATTTTTTTACTTGCTTAGAAGAAAACATGCTAAAAAAAATTACATTTTTCAAAAATACCAGTCTCCCCAGATACCAGTAACCATTGTTTGTCAATTTTTTGTTTATTCAAGTTAACTACAATCTCTTAAACAACTCTGACAAATAAAATGTCAGCTAAGCCTTATTTCAACAGGAATTTACATAAGTATTAATAATTCCTTCAGCTGCAAAATAAATTCCAAACAATCTTTCTCAGAGTATAGAATCTGTCTGAATTTCATGGGAAAACAGCATTTGTTTCAAAAGTAAACTAAATGCAGAATACAAAATAAATTAAAAAATCTTTCAAAGGTGCAAAAAGAAAAAAAGGCAAAAGACTACTTAAGAAAAGAGAAATGGTGCCAACATACTGAAGATATTCACATTTTTAAATCTTACCATACAGAGCTGAACAGCAGGTATAAAATAGGTTCTGAAGCACTCTGGGTTCAACTTCACAACAGACCCTCTACCTTTCATTGAAGCTTAGAAAAAATTGTTGATTTCCTTGTGCTTTGGCCTGGTTTCTTCATTTCTAAAGACTGGAGATGGAACCCAGTCCTTCTCACATTTTGGTAAAGACTCTATCACTCAGCTACCTCCCCAACTTCCTCTTCCTCTTTAAACGTTTTTTTTTTTTTTTTCCCTTGGTTCCACTAGCCTTTATTTGAAATAGGGTCTAATTAAAGTGCACCACCTGGCCTCAAACCTGCAATCCTCCTGCCTCAGCCTCTTGAGTAGCTGGGATTACATACATGTACAACTGCACCTTGTTTAGAAAATGGTGTTAATGTTAACCAAAAAAATACAAAAGCAAAAAAAACCTTTTCTAGTTCCTTTCCTTCCCTATTGCATTTAATTTTCCTGACTTTGTTTATCTCCTTCTTCTTAAAACCTGAGGTTTCTCTGTTCTGATTTTCCTCCAAGTCTTCCTTCATCATTTCATTCCTTCAATGATGTACTTCCTCCTGTTACCTTCCTACAAAGTCTTGGTCACTAATCTGACTAGAAACTTAATCTAATCCAGTCCTGCCTCAACCTCCAGAGTCACTGGTATAGGTGTGTGCCACTGCAAATGGCAGAAGGCTCTTTAAAGAATAAAATCTATAAAAACAACATTCTCCTCATGTTTGTTAAATGTTACTTTGGCAAAAAAGTAAATTACACCGATTAAGAGTTTGCTGGTCAACAGGATAAAATGAAGCTTAATTTTTAAGAATCAATAATCTTGGTTTCAAAATATAAAATACAATAATTCTGTTTCGCCTGACTATCCTAAAATTCAAGCCTTGTCAAATCTATGTTTTTTGTCCAATGATTTAGTGTCATTCAAAAATTCAGATTTAAATTTCAAGAGTTTGAACAAACATAATGTGGCTTTTTTTTACTGCTTACCTCATCATAAATGTTCTAGTGCTTTCCACTTACAAAATCTGTCAAGCTGAAAGATATTTATAAATACCTCTCTCATTTATACTATTCTCCATACTGATTACAAATTTATTTCATGAGATAACCAATAAATAGCATTCCAAATTTAAAATCTAAAAGATGTCAAAATTATTGCCAAATGTGTGTTTGAATAAACTGGCTAAATAAATAACTGGTATATAATCACTGCTCACTCCAATATCTAATATTTTTTAATATGGTGCCATTACATAGATAATAACAACTCAGAACTAACACCTCCTTCTCACTGTATATAATAACTGAATTTAAAGAGAGTGAAAAAAAAGTGGAGTTACCTTAACAAAGGTCAGGGGTAACACATTAATCTGTATTGCTGACAAAGCAATAATAGGTTTCCATAGGACTTAAGTTCACTCCCATGTGTCCTTTCACTATTTCATAGTTTTGAGCAAGTCAGATAAATCAGCTTTTTTTTTTTGGGGGG
>NW_025999982.1:32400866-32420942 GCF_001458135.2 Marmota marmota marmota | reverse complement strand
TGGTACTGGGGATTAAGCCCAGGGGTGCTCTACCACTGAGCTAACTAAATCCCTAAACCTTTTTATTTTGAGACAGAGTCTCAGTAAGTTGCTAAGGCTGGTCTTGAACTTGGAATCATCTTGCCTCAGCCTCCCAAGTCACTGGAAATATGGGCATGTGCCATCTCGCACAAGTCCCTGGGTTTGATCCTCAGGACTGAAAAAAAAAAAACTAAGAAAAATGCAATATAGTGTAATACCATTTTCATAAACCATATTTAGGAAGTTTTTTAAAAATATGAAGATTCAGTAACAAACTGGGCACAGAGGCCAGTCAGTCTGCATACTACTGATGGAAAAGTAAACTTGACACACCACTCATGACAACAGAGGTCAAACGGGTTTTAACCTGGCATACTGTTTAACACAGACCTTCTTTATCCTGAAGAAATAATTAAGTGTACACACAAAGCTTTGATAGCAGGGGTGTTTATAACCACAAGTTAGAAAACAAGCACCCATCACTGGGGACAAATACTTTAAAATACTTTTAGGTTATTTTAAAGTATTTACTATTAGCAAATATTCTGTGCAGAGAATAACCCTGAATTCCCTACTTTGTCTTACTAACCTTTATTTTTGGCAAATGACTAATCATCACCTACTTGTCCTCTCACACTTCAGGCCATTCTCACTCTACTTCCTCACAGACTGAGCCTTTCTTCTTGATCTTTTTCTTCTGTCCAAAGTTCTGAATCAAAATTTCCCCACTGAACTTTGCATTAATATTAACTAGAAATGCCAGATGGTCCCTCAGAGAACTTGCCTGCTCTTAAGACATGGTTCCCCTACATGATATTACTGCAGCCTTCTTGCCTCTGAAACAAAATGACTAGATGTACACATATGGCCCAGATTAGGACAGGTCATTTCACCCAGGAAGAGTAACTAAGTCTTGTAGGGCATCTTTAAGAAGCCAAGCAGCAAGTAACATAAGCACAGGAGTTAATAAAGTATGAACAAACAAATTAATAAGGAAAGTGGTCAGTCATGAAGCAAACAAAAAGAAGACATGCTATACAGGCCCAAAGATACAAAGACAAAAGCATGGCTGCCTGAGGACTTTGTGGTTCTTTTCAGGTCAAGCTGTGGATGTTTCACTCTTTCTGATGCAATTCTCTAAGACAGACTCCATGGTAGACACTGAATTTGCTTACACACCTCTATTCCAATCTACTTCTAGTGTGCCTTCCTGGACTGAGGATAGAAAACTAAAAACTATTTGATTCCTTTGTAGTCAGAATTCTGAATGACCATTTCTACCAATTAGATGCACTCATTCAATATTTGAAAAGTGAAGTGGAGACTATCTTCCTATCCTTTCTGGTTGTTTTCTAGTAGGAACACAAGATCATAAAAATACCTAGTCTTGAGCATCTCAGTTGTGAAGAAGCAGTTTTTGACAGCTGAGCATCTCAGTTGTGAAGAAGCAGTTTTTGATACATTAAATCCCACATTCCAGCACCAAGTCACCAGTTTATAAGAATTCTAATGCAATAATAGCTTTTTAATTGCTTTATCTTTTCAGATAAAGTCTTTAACTGACAGTATACATTATTCCTGGGCCTGGAAAGCTCCATCTCCTTATCAGTCATTTATTCATTCAACAAATATACTAAAAACCTATGTGACTAGAACATTCTAAGCCCTAACCAAAAAACAAAAATCTGGCTGCCAATATTCTACAAAGACAGACAGATTTTAAAATATAGTATATTTGAGTAAGGACCTAACACCAACTATATGCATGTGTTGAAGACATGCCAAGTGTGGGATAGACAAGTGTAAAGCTCTGAGACAGGAGCATGACTGGTACATTCAAGAGTAAAGACGAGACTATGGACCATAGTAAGGCATTGATTGGTTTTTACACTGGCAGAAAAAAAAACAATGAAGAATTTTGAGCAGAGCAAAGACAAGATATGACTGACATGTCTTACCTTTTAAAAGATCACTCTATCAGCTATATTAGAACAGATCACAGAAGACCAATCCTAAAACTAGTAGAGTCAACAATGAAGATAATTCCAAAGTTTCTAGCATGAAGAAAAGGTCAGAGTACAATGAGGAATGGCAGAGGAGCAAACAAAGGAAGAAGGTCAAAGATCCAATTCAGTCTTAGGGGAAGAAGATCAAATTTTTAGTAAGGAAATGTTAGTTTTGAGCTACTGAACAAATGAATACTGCAAAAGCTTATACCCATAGAGTTTTGGGAAGAGATCTTATAAACTGAAGATATATATCTGGTAGCCCAGACTAAAAGCAAGCATGACAGCTAAAAGCAGGATACTGGATGAGATTGGCAAAGAAGTGAATACAAACAGAAGAGAGAAGAAGTTCAAGGGCTGAGTCCTGTGAAGCAAGCCTCCCGCCTTCTGATAAAAAAAAACAACAACAACAAAAAATGAATGCTCCCTTATCCCCTGCAATGGAAAGGCCAAATTAATATAGAAAGCCTTTAAGTATCCACATACCTTATATAACTTCAATTTGTATGGCAAACAGCAGCTGTACCTTACACATAATAGGTACTCAAATAGTTATCTATGAAATATATACAGATGTCCTTCAATATCCATGGGTCACTGGTTCCAACACTCCCCATAGACACTAAAAATCTATGGAGTATGGATGGTAAATGGCATCATACTTGGACATACCTAAACATATCCCCTGTACACTTCAAATCATCTCTAAATTATAATACTTAATATAATGTAAATGATATATAAATAGTTACACTATATTGTTTAGGGAATAATGACAAGAATAAAAAGCTGTATGTTTAGTACAGACACGAATTTTTTTCTTCAAATACTTTCAGTCTACAATAGGTTAAATCCATGTATGCAGAACCCACTGATATGGATGGCAGGCTATTCTTCCTTAAGTACTCTGGAGACAAAAACCAAGATAATGATTAGCAATAGAGGTTCTGATATATTTTAGTTTGTTGCAATTCTTTTTTCAATATCTTCTTAGAAAATGAGATGATAGAGAAGTAAAATTAAAAGATATCAATTACTACATTTTTCAAATGCCTTCTTTTAACAAAAACTATAGAGCTCTAATCCTTTAATCCAGCATCTCAAAATGATTATGAGCCATTAATTTAGAATAATTTAGTAATTCTTTAATCACACTATCTTTGCAATTAATTTTTAAAACCTTTTTGGCTTTCTTAAAATGTTTACAGTATCTCTGTATGTTATGTTCAGAATAGTTGATATCATGTTGAAATCATTTAGTATAAGATTATATACATGTCCAAATATATCAGTAAAGCCTAGTATAATATGTTTAATAGAAAAAAATGCATGTTTTTTTAAGTCCAGAAGGGTTCCCCTTATTTGTTAGTAACTTGTTTTATGTTTGTTCCTTGAGCACAAAAACTTAAAATCTAAAGAAATAGTACAGGGCTGGGATTATAGCTTGGCGGTAGAGCGCTCACCTAGCACGGGCGGGACCTGGGTTCAATCCTCAGCACCACATAAAAATAAAGATGTTGGGTCCACCGAAAACAGAAAAATAAAAATTAAAAAAATTCTCTCATCTCTCTCTCTTTAAAAAAAAACTAATAAAGGCATTGTGTTGTGTCCATCTACACCTAAAAATATAATGAATGTTTAAAAAAAATTTAAACAAAGAAATAGTACAGTGAACACCCACATTTCCATTGCCTGACTCAGTAATTAATATTTTGCCAAATTTTTCTATCTTTTTATGACATCAGACATCAAGAATCACTTCAATATGAATCTCTAAGAAATGAACATCCTCCCTCTACCAAAGTCATTATCACACTTGACGGAATTTCTCAGTGTCATCCAATACTCAACACATACTCTATTTTACACAAATGTACTCCCCCCAAATAATTTTTTTGTAAAAAGTATTTTTGAAAAAGATATCATCTCAAGAACAATGTATTATATTGGGTTATGTCTTAGGTACTTTTGAACTTAGAAGGGTACCCCATCCCAACTTTTTCTATATCATTGACTTTATAAAGAGATACTAAACCCAGGTTAAATATAAAGATCAATTACATCATCCCTTTTTGGGGAAACATACATATATTAAATGTCACTTATTTGCTATCAGTATAATGCCCATTAGTTGGTATGAATTCTAAAAATAATTTGTGAATATTTAAGGTCCGAAAAAGATTAAAGCTGAGATGAGTGGGACTGATATGAAAATACGTTCCTTAACTCTAGTACATATTATTTTGGACTGACATTCTGCTCTACAAAAACTCAAAACTTTAAAATATTAAATCAAGGACTAGGGTTGTGGCTCAGCAGTAGAGCGCTTACCTAGCACATATGAGGCCCTGGGTACAATCCTCAGCACCACATAAAAATAAATAAATAAAATAAAGTTATTTTTTAAAAAAAAGGATGAAAGAGTTTTAAAAAATTTAAATAAATAAATAAAATACAATATTAAGTCAAGATTATGTAATCTTGTTGGAAGCAGTGGTACACGCCTGTAATCCCAGCGGCTCAAAAGTTTGAGGCAGAGGAATCTTGAGTTCAAAGCCAACCTCCACAAAAGTAAGGTGCTAAACAATTCAATGAGACTCTGTCTCTAAATAAAATACAAAATAGGGCTGGGGATATGGCTTAGTAGTTGAGTGCACTTGAGTTTAGTTCTGTTATCCCACCCCCGTAAAAAACAAAGATTATATAATATTATTCAATATGAACATATAGTGATCTAGTCATTTATATATTTGGTTATGTGTACATATGTTTTATACATACATTCATTTAAACACAGGAAAATATTGTTACTTGTTTTCCAGTTACAATTTAGATCCCAGAAAGGTGCAGAAAACAGCTTATTACCGTATTTCAGATATTCTGAAAATACATTCATCGTAAAATTTAAAACAAGAACCTCGACTTTTTTTTGTGTGTGTCTTGTCATTTTTTTCTTGATAGCCTGACATAGTTTAAAAAGAACTGCTAAAAGTAGTTCAGTAGGGCTGGGGATGTGACTCAGCGGTAGAGTGCTCACCTCACATGTGCAGGACCCTGGGTTCGATCCTCACCACCACATAAAAATAAATAAGTGAAATAAAGGTTAAAAAAAAAAAAGTACTTCAGTAACGTGGTGATTGGGGAAGAGGATATTCTACAGTCCTATAATTAGGTCTCAGGCCTTCCAGTGAGCCTTATACCTCTTGTCTATGAACTTCACAAGTGCTTCCTGGTTTTCTACCCACCTTCTTTGGTGAGACAGGACTGGAGAGTTAGGTATTTCCCTTCCCCCAGGCCAGTTAAACTAGGGTCTAATAAAACTGACAAGGTTAAATGCTGGTTAAATAGCTTCTCCCAAAGGCACACCTTGTTAAGAATTAAGTGTTCTGGTGTACAATATTTCAAAATAGTTCCTTTTCCCTTCCTACTGCTAGAAGCCTAAGGGGATTTTTCTGTAATCACAATAAGAATCTGACTCAATTCCCTAGGGTTTTCAATTCTCAGATTTGTTCATTCTTAACCTAACTAATTTATAGTTACAGTTTAGGTTTTCCTTATTACCCATTTCTGCTCTTCAGTTTCTCCTCCAGTAAATTATGATTCTCTGTATTCCTACCTAACCAATTTGGGGGGACAGCAGTTTGCCCTGTGGCTTCATTTCTCTGATAGATTTAAGAAGAACTGCTGGGCTTTTTTGTTTGTTTGTTGCTGTTATCCAGTTCATATGGCTTTTCTTACCTGTTAGGGTATAAAGTGACAATTTGAAGTTTCCACCTACTTGATTGGAAACCTCAAGTCCCCCCAGTTATTTTTCTGAAAATAAGACCAATATTTATTTTAGGTAAAAAGCCTTTGCTTCC
Organism: Marmota marmota marmota; assembly: GCF_001458135.2. Taxonomy (NCBI): domain Eukaryota; kingdom Metazoa; phylum Chordata; class Mammalia; order Rodentia; family Sciuridae; genus Marmota; species Marmota marmota. Next base: position 32,415,055 of record NW_025999982.1, on the reverse strand, counting down.
TTCTCTCAGAAATGTAATTGCCTAAAATTTGGAACAAGACAAAAAGACTAAAAAAGAAAGCAATCACCCTGCATTATCGATTGAAGTGAAAATCATTGTCTCCATTAAAAACAAATTTCAAGTAACAACTAATTGCAGTGAATAAAAAAGAGAAAAATCTCTGTCCAATAATTGAATAGACTTTCCACAGGGGAAAAAAAATGTATTTTAATATAACATGAGGGAGTTCACAGTAGTAATAGTGATCTTTGCTTTTGTAATTAATAATTTCATGAAAATAGAAAGGGAAACAATGTCAAAAAGAAAAATTATAGCAAATATTGTAATATAATTTATCTTTTTTTTTTTAACTTTCTATGATAGTTAAATAAAAAGCTCTCATAAAGTAGTCACTTCTACATGTGTGAGGCACGGGCTTCCATCCTCAGCACCAGCAAAAATTAAATAAATTAAATAAAATTTTTTTAAAAAAGTAATCACTCTCAATTTTAAATTCAGAAAAATTTCATGACAATAAAACTAGGCAAAATCAGGAGGAAGAAGCATTTCTCTTCCATCAGAAACACTGAAAAATCCCCTTAAAAAGTAATTAAAAAGAAAAAACATTTTTGCTTTAAGTTAAAAATGTGCTATATGACAGTCCCTTTAACATCTATATAAATATATTAATAAGAATGCATATCTTTTAAATGTGTGTTGCAAAGATGACCCTTCTGGCCTCCAAGTTTATATCACAAAACATGTAAATTACTCTGAAGTCCATCCATGTGGGCACAAAAGGATCAGGATAACTTAAGAGATTTGAAATAAAATGAAATTTAAGATGGAATGAAACCAACAAGGAAACCTTTTAAATCTTGTCTCAGTACCTCCTCAGAAACTCAGAACACTTCCTCCTTTCTGCAGATCCCAGTGGCTTGGGTGGCTAAGGCAGGAGAATTTCACATTCAAAGCCAGACTCAGCAATGAGGAGGCACTAATAAGAAACTCAGTGGAATCCTGTCTCTAAATTAATACAAAATAGGGCTGGGGATGTGGCTCAGTAGCCAAGTGTCCCTTCACCCCACTAAAAAAAAAAAAAGACTCACCCATGTTACTGTTCATTCCTTTATATTGCAAAGTATCATTCCATTATATGAATGTGCCATTTTCTTCATTCATCAAGTGATGGACATTTGGATTATTTCCACTCTGTGGCTATTATAAATAAAGCTGTTATAAACATTCAAGTACAAATTTTATTTTTTATTGCTTTATAGTATTTATTTAAATATATTCTGAGCAAAAGTCCTTATCAGATATATTTGCTCCCAATCTATAATTTTCCTTTTTGTTTTCTTAAGTGTATTTTTGTTATGGTTTAGATTATTAGGTATCCCCCAAATGCTCATGTGTGAGACAGTGCAAGAAAGCTCAACAGTGAAATTGGGTTAGATGAGCCTTAATCTAATCAATACATTAATCCACTGATAGAAATTAATTAATTGGTTGGTAACTATAGGCAGGTAGTGTGGCTGGAGGAGGCGGTCACTGGGAGCATGCTTTTGGGGTACATATTTTGTGAGCTGAGCTTAGTCCCTCTCTGGTTCCCAATCATCATGCCCTGAGTCACTTTCCTCCACCACACTTTTACCATAATGTTCTGCCTCACCTCCAACCTTGAGGAATTGAGCCACCTGCTTATGGACTGAGACCACTGAAACCATAAGCCCCAAAACAAACTTTTCTTCTTCTAAAATTGTTTTTGTCAGGTTTTAGGGTCATAGGAGTAAAAAAACTAACTAAAACACTTGAAGAGCAAAAGTTTTTAATTAAGTCCATTTTCACAGTTGTGTATTTACAAAATGTACATTTGTGTCCTATCCAAAAAAACCTTTTCCTTGTTCATGGTCCCCAAAATTCTCTAACAGTCTCTTCTAAAAGTTTTGTAGTTTGTGCTCTTAAGTTTAGTTTTATGATTCATTTCAATTTAACTTTTGTGTTAAGATTCAAGGTAAGATTCTGAGGTAAGATTGAAGGTACATTTAGTTAATGCTGAAAATATTACCCTTTCCCTCACTGAATTACCTTGATATTTCTGTTTATATAAATGACCATATATGTGAGTCTATTTTCAGAACACCACTGATCTGAATATGTCTTGACACCAACACCACACTGTCTTGATAACTATAGCTTTTTAATAATTACAGAAGTCAGTTTCCATAAGACCTCAAATATAACTTTTCAAAATTGTTTTGATGTTGCAGGGGTGTTCTCCACATTTCATTAAAAACTACAGAACCAATGTGTTAATTGATAAAATACAACAAAATTCTTCTAAGGTTTTGACTAGATCATATTGAATCCAGAGAGTCAGTTGGAAAGAACTGACATCTTTAAATTTTTGAGTCTTCTAATCCATGAACATGGTATATATCTTCATTTCTTTAGGGACTCTTTAATTTCTCTCCGGAATCTTTTGTAGTTTTCAGTGTATAGGTCTTACACACACTTTGCTAAATTTATCCTCAAGTTTTTATATTTTTTTTAAATATGAACAGGGATTTTTTTTTCAATTATTTATTTATTTTTATGTGGTGCTAAGGATGGAATCCAGTGCCTCATGCATGCAAGGTAAGTGCTCTACCACTGAGCCACAATCCAGCCCACTTAAATTTTTATATTTTATGCCATAAATGCCAATTTTTATTTCAACTTCCAATTATTTGTTAGTGTATAGCAATAGTAAATATTTCTACACTCACCTTGATTTCTACAACCTTGACAAATACAATTATTGGTTCTAAAAGGTTTTTTAATAAATTTCTTGGGTTTTCTATATAAATGATCATACTGCAAAGAGACTAATAAATTATGCTAGCATGCATATATTTTTAAATTCCTACTAGAATACTCAATTAAAATTGTATTCATTTCTATCCTATACCTTCTTAAACATATCCAAAGCAGGTACCTTTCATAAAAATATAAGTTTAAAAGCCATGCACAGTGGTACACACCTGTAATCCCAGCTACTCAGGAAGCTGAGGCAAGAGGATCATAAGCTCAAGGGCAGCCTGAGCAACACCATCTCAAAAGAAAAAATTAAAATTCTAAGTTCAATATACAACTTTGATCACTAATCTACTTGTAGTAGGCAGAACAACAGCCCTAAGATGTTCATGTTCTAACCACTGTAATCACTGTGAATGAATTAAGTACACTGATGGCAATATTATCTTAGATTATCCAGGTAAACCCAAAGTAATTGTGCCAGAAAAAATATTATGATGAAAGATATTGGAGAGTAGGGGACTAAAGATGACACACTGCTGGCTTTGAAGATGAACAGAAGAGCCACAAGCCAAGGTATGCAGCTGGTCTCTAGAAGCTGGAAAAGGTAAAGAAACAGATTCTTCCATAAAGTCTCCAGAAAAGGGGTATGAAAATGTTGCTTTTAGCTCAATCAGACTCATTTTGGACTCTAAATTCCAGCACTGTAAGTGATAACTTGTATTGTTTTAAACCATTAAGTTTATGGAAAACATTTATAACAGCAATAGAAAATGAATACAACAGTGATGATCAATTCACTTCAGTAAACATTAATTCTGCTAGCTTAATGGCATCATGCACAACCACTATTTGACACCAAAAGCAACTTTTGGTTATGGTTATGGTTTACTACAGCAAAAAGATACTAAGCACAATAAGCAAAGGTAAAAGGAATATGAAGCAAAGTCCAGGAGAAAACAGGAGGAAGCATCCAATTGTTCTCTCCCAGTAGGATTGTACTAGACACACTTAATTCTCCCAGCAGTGATTGTGGCAACACGTATAAAGTACTTCCAACCAAGAGACTCAGTGCCTAAACTTTTATCAGGAAGTCAGTAGTACTAGGTATGAATCAAGCAACATCTAGACTAAATCGTAATTTTTATGATTTTTTTTATATTGGAAGACAAAGCTATCCTAAGTATGATTTCCCACCAAATTCTTTATTTTTATGTTTCAATTTTAACTTACCACTGGTCCTTAAAATGCACTCTTTACAAAAGACCAATGACAGATACCTAAAGATTTATCATAATCACATAATGTTAATCACTTAGATCTCTTGTGAAATTTAGACCAAAAATTGGTTAAGGGAGTAAAGGGAAGCAGTATGAAGACTACTAGAAAGTTTATAATTCTCTTCCTATTCGGCCCTTAAGTCCCTACATGTTCTATTTGAAATACATGTGAACATAAAATCAACATGTTTCCAATAGCTGTATCTAAGGTTTATGTGAAATAATTCTAAAATCACTTCTATGTGGTACTAAAATTTTACTTAAACATGGCTCTACCTAACACAACATGTAGAAAATGCTGTCACTGATAAATGTACAACAGGTGATCAAAAATTTAATATACCTACAGGTTTTTTCTTAAAAAACAGTGAATAAAAGGGAGTCTTGACTTTATTAGTCAACTTAAAGTGGTAGAGGTTTCTTTGCTTTTACTCTAATTACTTCAAGAAAGCATTACAGTAAAAAAGTTTCAAACAGAAATCTGTAATAAATATTTCTGTGAGTTATATAAAATGGCTTGAGATAATTAAAAATAATACCAGGTAAATTTGCTCAGTAAGACCTAAATTATCAGTGAAAACCTTAAAAATGTATAAAGAAATGATCATGACTCAGACTTCAATAAGACCTCAAAAATACAAACCCTTAATAACAGAATTTTTAAATTAAGAATTACAGTAAATACCAGCATAGATATGACACAAGGTATAGGATTCAAGAAAGAGCACAGACTATAACAGAGTTAAAATAATGAATTGGAGTAAGGATGAAAAAAGACAGGGACAACTGATTACTAAGCAAGTCAGAGGCAAAGCTGGAATTCAAACCTAATTTTACCAACTTAAACCGGGCCAGTGCTTTTTCAATTCTATCATGTTGTTTCTATGGTTCAAAAAAGCGCAGGTAAATGACCAGTACCTGATCTTAAAGTCATAATGGAAAAAAAAAGTTATATGGAAGACAAAAATTAAACATTCAAGTATTTGTCTGTAGGCTCAATTTATAAATAAAGTTTAATGGTCAGACAAAAATTTCAGTTTGTTTAAACTGGTATTTTGAAGTTATGGTGGTTCTCCTATTAAATGCAGAGATAAATTTAAATGAAGACATTTTTCACATTTAAACACACTTGGCAATATGATAAACAATGAGTCTCTCACTGTGCATAAATAAGGTGTTTTTTGCTGAATACCTGCTTTTTTTTCTGGGAGTCTGGAATTTGCATATGGATCAGGAATGGGCACATACATATGCAAACATATGTGAACACACTTCGCAATATCTCTCTGGAAATATTTTAAGTTAGTATGAAGAGATAACTCTTTCCAACAACAATATCTTACATCATGAACTTTCAACAACAAAAAATATTTTTTAACTAGCATTGCATCAGATATGGTTAACAGCACAGGCTCTTGCACTAGATCGCTTGGGTCTCCAAATCCTTATTCTATAGTTCAGATTTCCACCCTTATTTCTTTTCAGTAAAGTAGGAAGAGCCTCTACTATTCAAAACTGCTCTTCTAGGCTGTACCCTTGTGAGTAGGCTAGGTTCCAGAGCCAGCCAAAATATGCTTAGACTTCAACATGTCCTGGACAATAAAGAAAGAAAATATATACTACCAATAATGTTGGGAGGTCCCCAAGACCACCCTCAGGTTCAGCAACTTGCTAAGAGGATTCAGAAGACTCAACATATAGTTGTATACCTGGTTATGGTTTATTACAGCAAAAAGATACTAAGCACAATAAGCAAAGGTAAAATGAATATGAAGCAAAGTCCAGGAGAAAACAGGAGGAAGCATCTAATTGTTCTCTCCCAGTAGGATTTTATTAGACATACTTAATTTTCCCAGCAGTGAGTTGTGGCAACATGTGTAAAGTACTCCCAACTAAGAGACTCAGTGCCTAAAGTTTTATCAGGAAGTCAAGTAATACTTGTACATTTGCAAATTCCACACTCCCAGAAAAAAAGTATTCAGCAAAATCACATTGTTTATGCAAACAGTTTAGGTACAAAGACAAACTCTTATTAGGGTGAAAGGACCATCTCAAATTCAAGTTTCCAGATGTAAGCCAAGGCCCAACCTTATAGACCTGGGTATGTCAACTCCTTTCTGCACACTAATAGATTAGTAGATCCTTTACAGCACGGCCCTTTACCTGTTCCCTTCTTTAATCCCCACCTCCTAGAAAAGGACTTGAAATATAAAAGTTAACCATTTTTATAATGAAAAAATTCCTGATCTACCACTTCTTAGCTACGTAACATTGAGAGAGTTATACTCTCTCTGCCTGTTTCCTAAACAGTAAAACAGGATGACAGTAGCACCCACCTCAAAAGGTTATTTTGAGAATAAGTTAATATATGTATTCACAGTATCCCCTGCAAAAAAAAAAAATATATATATATATATATATATATATATATATATATATATATACACACACACATAATTGATGCATATATAAGTGATGTTATTACTTTTAATCCCATAGTTAGAGATCTATTCCACCTCTAAACTTCTAATGAATCTACCAGTCTACCATAGATGTGGAGTTAACTTATAACTATTTCATGTCTATTGAGATTGCTTAATGGCTTGAGGTCCACACTTAAAACTTTTTTTATACACACAACAGTCTCTAATACAGAACTTAATTTTTATAGGGCTATGCTATGGTTTGGATGTGGTTTGTTCCCCAAAGATTCACCTGCAAATTTGGTTCTCAGTATGGTAATGAGAGGTGATAGGATCTTTAAGAAAGTGAACCCGTCACAAAATTACAACTATCCTATATTTGACAAAGGTGCTAAAAGCATGCAATGGAGAAAGGATAGCATCTTCAACAAATGGTGCTGGGAAAACTGGAAATCCATATGCAACAAAATGAATCTAATCCTGTTCTCTAGCTATGCACAAAAGTTAACTCAAAATGGATCAAGGAGCTTGTTATCAAAACAGAGACTCTGCTTCTGATAGATGAAAAAGTTGGCTCTAATCTACATATTGTGGGGTCGGGCTCCAAATTCCTTAACAGGACACCCATAGCACAAGAGTTAAAAACAAGAATCAACAAATGGGACTTACTCAAACTAAAAAGTTTTTTCTCAGCAAGAGAAACAATAAGAGAGGTAAATAGGCAGCCTACATCCTGGGAACAAATTTTTATTCCTCACACTTCAGATAGAGCCCTAATATCCAGAGTATATAAAGAACTCAAAAAATTAAACAATAAGAAAACAAATAACCCAATCAACAAATGGGCCAAGGACCTGAACAGACACTTCTCAGAGGAGGACATACAATCAATCAACAAGTACACAAAAAAATGCTCACCATCTCTAGCAGTCAGAGAAATGCAAATTAAAAGATACCAAATTAAAAGATACCCTAAGATACCATCTCACTCAGTAAGAATGGCAACCATTATGAAGTCAAACAACAACAAGTGCTGGCGAGGATGTGGGGAAAAGGGTACACTTGTACATTGCTGGTGGGAATGCAAATTGGTGCGGCCAATTTGGAAAGCAGTATGGAGATTCCTCAGAAAGCTGGGAATGGAACCACCATTTGACCCAGCTATTCCCCTTCTCGGACTATTCCCCAAAGACCTTAAAAGAGACTACTATAGGGATACAGCTACATTGATGTTCATAGCAGCACAATTCACAATAGCTAGACTGTGGAACCAACCTAGATGCCCTTCAATAGATGAATGGATTAAAAAAATGTGGCATTTATACACAATGGAGTATTACTCTGCACTAAAAAATGACAAAATCATGGCATCTGCAGGGAAATGGATGGCATTAGAGCAGATTATGCTAAGTGAAGCTAGCCAATCCCTAAAAAACAACTGCCAAATGTCTTCTTTGATATAAGGAGGGCAACTAAGAACAGAGTAGGGAGGAAGAGCATGAGAAGAAGACTGCCATTAAACAGGGATGAGAGGTGGGAGGGAAAGGGAGAGAGAAGGGAAATTGCATGGAAATGGAAGGAGACCCTCACTGTTATACAAAATTACATATAAGAGGACATGAGGGGAAAGGGAAAAAAAAAACAAGAGAGACAAATGAATTACAGTAGATGGGGTAGAGAGAGAAGATGGGAGGGGAGTGGAGGGGAGGGGGGATAGTAGAGGATAGGAAGGGCAGCAGAATACAACAGACACTAGTATGGCAGTATGTAAAAACGTGGATATGTAACCAATGTGATTCAGCAATCTGTATACGGGGTAAAAATGGGAGTTCATAATCCACTTGAATCAAATGTATGAAATATGATATGTCAAGAGTTTTGTAATGTTTTGAACAACTAATAATAAGAAGAAAATAAAATAAAATAAAGTTAAAAAAAAAAAAAAAAGAAAGTTAACCCTACTGGAAGGTGTCAGGTCATCTGAGGCACTTAGAAGGGTTTAAGATAGTTCTTATAGGATTCTGGTTAGTTCCCAAGAGAAAGAGTGAGCCTGGCCCCTCCTACTCTCTGGCTTAATTGTTTTACCATTTGATCTCTCCCTTGCACATGCATTTCCACCATAATGTCATCCATCACGATGTGATACAGCCAGGGGGGACCCTATTGGAGCCAGCACCAGCTGCTGGAACCCTCAGCCTCCAAAACTATGAAGTAAATAAACCTCTTTTTTTTATATAAAGTATACAGCTCAGGTTGTTATAACAATAGAAAACTAATACATTGATTTACCAACAAAAGTATGTTAAATCAAACTCTTTACAGTGGTCAGAATATAAGGCATTAACACCTCTCATAATAGTTATACAACTTAAATAAAATGACCTCCAAGTTTCTTTGATCTTCTTTCATTGAGAAAATTGAAAAAAAAGGCAAGAAAACAGCTTGGTTCTATCCAGTGGAAAAACCAATAGTAAGAAAAAGGTTTGAGTTTTTAAGTATATAATTAGAATATCAAATATTTTACTTTGCCTTAACAAAATCATGGGTTCAAGTCCCAATGACTTGAACAATTATGTATATCTCATACAGAAGAATTAAGGAGATATAAATCTCATTAATGAAGTCAAAAATGAAAGAATATTATAATCTTAAAAAAGAAGAAGACAAAGAATAATTAGAAGACAAAGAAGGGAAGCAACATATAATCCAAGTTTTAAACTGATAAGTCAGAGAGAAAACAGTGGTTTCCATTCAAGCTCTGACATCAGGGCATACAATCTTCAGAGAAAACCTCAAAAATAGGCAGAATTACAAGAACAATAGATCCATCAGCTGAAATTTACATTTTGTAAGAACTTTTAGAATGACAAATTTCTTGAGATGAATTATAATCAGACTTTTGTTAAAAATAATTTACCTGGCAAGCATCAACATCATAAACATTAGTTCCTTGAGGTAAACTTTATTTTTAATTAAGAATTTCAAATAGTTCATATAACAACTCTAAAATAATGAATGCAATGAAAAAAATAGTCTCTATTCTCACTGCCTGTGGTAGGCTCTACCTAGGACTGGCTCTCACAACCAGTCTCTACACATGTCTACTTTTTGAAGAGGTTAGAAAGTTAAAAGACACCCTAGAAAGCAAGCTGTTGGAATCATTAAGTTTTGTCAATTATTTGCACATGGAAAGCATAAGTGTGGCACAGGCCATACAGACAAAAATTACTAACAGCAATCAAGTGCTTATAGCAACCACAGTCCTTCTTCACCCATCAGCTCACCAATTTTTTGAATGAGAAGAAGTCTAGGTACTGGGGCAACAGTTGTAGCAGAGTATGTGTGACCTTGAAAGCAAAAGTCCAGCAGTGAGTACCTCCCTGACTTTACCTCCTCCAGTTCTTCCAGTGATTTTTTTAAGCATCTTATTCTTTAAACACCTTTTAGGTAAAATTAGCTAAATTATGCCTGTTTCCTGTTCTATACATCCTGACTGATAGATTGATACTGCATGAGTTCAGGTCCTATTTCCTATTCCTTGGACTACTGTTAAACACCTCCTTACTTAGTGACTTGCCTGCAATCTTTCACTATCCCAGTTCTTCCTCTGACCTGCCAGAACCAAATATGAGTATATATAAAGACAACTTTACCATTAAAAGGGCATATGAGACCTCTTTTACCTTTCATAAGCCTATACTTTTGTGTATCCAACTGTGCCGTTTAATTCCTTCTCTAGCTGGTGAAATTTCACTCCACCTTCAGAACCTAGATCACATAGGACTTCTGTGACTCCTAACAAGGTTACTTCAAATGCCACTCCCTTTCACAGGTGTACTCCCTTTCAAACACTCCCTTTGTTGCTACTGGCTCTGTGCTCATTCATACATTCATTTATTCAAAAGATATTTGATGAGTTATAATTATGTTCTACATGCCACACACTGTGCTGAGAACTGTAGAAATTACCCCAAGCAAGATAAACAAGATTTTTTCCTTTCTTGCAGCTATAATCCAACAGAGATATGGAATGCCCAATAATTACCTCAACAATGTTTAAGTGTGATAAGATTCAGGACGATGTCTCAAATATATAAAATGGAAGCCTAACCTAAGGTGAGAGAAGCAAAGGGAATTTTTTTCCTTGAAAAGATAGTTACGCAAAAATTGAACATCAGTAAAAGCAGATTAGACAAAAAGTATCATCAGAGAGGAAGAGCATGTGTGAAGGCCTTGAGGCAGCATTCTGGAAACTATAAAGGCAAACAACAGGCAAAAGTCAGGGTGCAGGGAAAGAGAGCCAAAAATAAACAGGAGGGGGGTACTTTTTACAACAATTATTATACCACTTAGCACAATATTTGAATATTATTATTTTACAAATATACACTCACCACTAAACTCAGGTCTCAGAAATGTTTTTACCCTTTAATCTAATATAGTACTTAACAAACTGGCCTCCAAGATCTGTGGAATTAAGAAATAAGTGATCTGAGCAAGGAACTTAACTGCTCAATACCAGAGAGTCTAAACAAAATGATCTCTAGGATCCAAAAACCTATGTCTGACCACCCCGAAACTGGGCAAATTAATATTCATGATTACCTGTGGAGAAGCTTTAGATTCTGAAAACTAAATTTTAGGTTGGTGAGGGGCTCTCTCAGTCCTCACCATCCCATATTGCCACTAATAATCACAGAGTGCCTTTAAAACTCCCACAGAGTCAGGAATGCAGCTGGGGTAAAGTGAAGTACCATCTGCCTGTTCTTATTCTCCAGTTGCTCAACATATCTGATAAGTGTAGGATCACAAGCAGGAAACTGGCATCTATGCTATCCTTTTCTCCTTCCTTCCTAAATAATGTAAATACAGGAAACAAACTGGTAACTCAGAGAGAAATGTCAAAATCCAATTGACATACATCTGTCAACTACTATAAAGTAACGGAATAAGACAATCTCAAAACCTATGCTTTATTTTGGATACATATTCAAGACCAATGGAGGATTTCTTTCTTTGAAAGAATGAAAATTGAGTTAACTAGGAAATAGCTTCAAGATTCATGAAAAGCTTGATACAATTCATTAGATAGTGAGGAAACATCACTACATATACTGAACGAGATCTCTTAATACCTGAGCTGTGAAAGTCCTTTAAAATCAGAATTTCACTATCTACATTTATTATTTCACCTAGCATATATAATAATAAATCCAAAATTATGTAACAAGTCAATAATTCTACTATAAGAGGGCTCCATACTGGAGCCCAACCATACCAAGATGCAAAAAACTTTGCAAAAATATATTTAAATCTATCAATTTCCCAATTATGTCAAATTTTAAATTATAAAATTGAGTATAAAATTTAAATTTTCAACTATAAAATTGAGTTTAATTTCAAGTGTCCCTATCTTTGAAATTTTTTCCTGATCAAGATCAAACAATGAAATAATTTCCAAGATCATTTTAACATTCTAGACTTAGTTGCAACAAGGAAAAAAATCTTTCTAAATCATGACTGCAGAGTTCATGCCATGAAATCTGCACTCTTGAGCCCTTGAAACTACTCTCCAACTTCCTCTACTTCTCAAAAACAAACCAAGAAACAAATGACCAAACAAAGCCAAAATTAAAGATACTCATTCAGCTTTTTTCCACTGACTTTAACGGCAATAAAAATAGTGAGGGCTGGGGCTATAGCTCAGTGGTAGAGCACTTGCCTCCCATGTGTGAGGCACTGGGTTCAATCCTCGGCACCACATAAAAATCAATAAATGATGATATTAAAAAAAAGTGAACAAATGTTTTGTACTCATGTCAGAAGTAAAACTTTTTTTCCTAATTTTAGAAGTGTAGACCAAGCCCAGTGGCACACACCTATAATCCCAGCAGCTCAGGAGGCTGAGGGAGGAGAATCCCAAGTTCAAAGCCAGCCTCATCACCTTAGGCCCTAAACAATTTAGGGAGACCCTTCTCAAAATAAAAAAAAAAATAATAATAATAATAATAATAAAAGGCTGAGGATATGGCTCAGTAGTTAAGCACCCCTGGGTTGAATCTCCAGTAGAAGAAAAGAAAAAAGAGTAGCACATGATATTCTTCCCTCCATTCCCAAAAAAGTAAATGAAAATGTGTTAATATGCGTGGTTAATAAAGGCTTTGAAAAAACCTACAAAATTACTTTCATGAAAAATTAATGAAAATCTGATTTTATAAAGTACCTTTTTTATAGAAAGAAATTTAAATAAAAATTACTTCTAAAATTATTTCAATAAATAAAAGTTAATCACTGAAGCTATCATTACTCAATTATTAATAGATTTAACATTTACCAACATCTCTACTTAACCATGTTATTTATTACACAAAATGACAAATATGATTATAACTTCAGCTCCTTTCATTTTCTGATCTCTTAAAGTCTGTCTTTAAGTGTTTTACTAGTACAGTGATAAGTAAGCAATTGAGCCTCAATACAGTAGAGTATCACCAAATAACCACACACATAATCAAGCATTAAGCAAACAAATATTACTACAAAAAAATCAGATATGTAGTTTTTTTAACTTCAATACCTAAAAGTTACATGGGATAAATACAAGGCTGATTCAATCAAGTTACTAAGATATTGAAAGTGCTTCATAAAATGATCTAGTTACATTATTCCCACCTACTTGATCCTTACAATAATTTAATACCTGTTATGACAGTGAGGTAACTTGCCGATGCTGTGTGACTCAGTCTGATCATATATTATCAGTCTACTGACAGTGACTTATTTATTTAGTACTGATAAAGAACAGTAAATCTTCAAGAAAAGTCTAGGTTAAATAATGCAGAAATCTTCAACAACACCCCCAAAGACTGATTGTCTCCTTCTTCAAAGAACTACCTATTGCTCACTGAATAATTAAATAAACTAACTTACAATTAACATTTTTTTCGAACTACATGAGAGGTTTGGTTAAAATCTGAAACAATATTCCTCATGAGATTACTTACAAGACTTTAAGTATAAATCAGATCTCCAAACACAAAACTATCAGCTAAAAATAGTGTATCTATTTCAAAGGCTCAGGCAGAAGCCCTCCAACTGAACAAACTAAAATTAGGTCTTTTCCATCTCTGGTTCTTTAAAATGCACCTTCAACGTTTAAGAGGCTGACAAACCTGTGTCCACATATTCTCCCCAAATAGCTTGTCTGAGAGAATCTAACCACTAAAACCCTCAGGATCTGTAAGCCCACTGTCCGATTCATATAATGAAATTCCTCTTCATCCTGGCTAATAGCCAGACTGAAAAGCAATACTACTATTAATTAAGATCCTTTCCCAGTTATTCAGGAAAGCTCCAACCCACCAAAAAGGACACCCATGCCCTTTTTAATGAAACAGAAGCAAGAACCCTGTACAAAAGCTGTCAGGTGGGCAAGCAGGTAGGGCTCCGTCTAGGAGAACGAGCAATAGAGCCCGCAAAAGGAGAACATGGTCACTCTGTAGGGTCGAAGAGAAGGCCAAGACCTAAGAGCGGCCCCACCCACAGAGGCAGCTGTGAACAGAGGCAGCGGGGCAATTCTTTAACCTAAGCACTACCCAGGCCGACGCCGGGTTCCGCGCTCCCTAGCCCAGCCCTTGGAGGATAGGAGCACCGAGACGCAGGCACCGGCTCCGCCCCAGGCGGGTGAAGAGCGGAGGCCGAGGACACCGAC
>NW_025999982.1:32350119-32400850 GCF_001458135.2 Marmota marmota marmota | reverse complement strand
TATATATATATATATATATTATATTCTAGGAGCTATATTTAAAAACAAAAAAAGAGATGAAATTCATTTTAATAGTATATTTTTAGCTTAGTGTATCCAAAATATCCAAAATATTTCAACATGTGAGTAATATAAAAAATTACTGAGACTTTTATATTCTTATTTTCATATTTCTTCAAATGTAGTATGTATTATGTGTATTATACACTTGTAGGTCTTTCACTTCTAGTAGCCAAATTTCAAATATTCAATGTGGCTACAGGTAAGTAGTGGCTACATTATAGAATGCTGTTATTCTAGATGGTCAGCTTAGAAGCTATGAAAATCTTAATTTTGTATTAATTGTATATTAAGTCTATAATAGAAAAAAAGGAGGGGAAAAGGAAGAGAGTGATATCAAAATTATCTCAGGAGAAAAGCAACATTGCATTCACTCACCCATATTTATCAAACAACTTCTTTTCACTTATAATCAGTCTACTATGAAATGCAAACGCATAAATAGGAAAATTAATAAACACATTGTAAAGTCTGTAGCAAATATATAGTGCTCTGGGAGCAAGAAGAACAGAATATATATATTCACTAAGGAGATGAGCTTAAACTTGGTTTTAGCAAGTGTCGGAATTTTTCAAGCAAATGAGGGTGGAAAGGAAAAAAAGGAATAGCTTGATGAAGATATGTATAGATTCTGGAATTACAAGGTTATATTTTGAAAATAGTGAGATTTGAAGCAACCGGAACCTGTATTATATGCAGAAAACATGAAGGTAGAAAAGAAAACAGGGCAGAAAGATAGATTGGGGCCAAGAGGTTAGGACCTTTCTGGCTTAGCAATAGGGTTTGAATCCCATGGACTCAAGGTCCTAACCTCTTGGCCCCAATGACTTCAAAGGAAATGACTTCAAAGGCTTACTATAGTGGCAGCATAGAGAACATAAATTGAGAAAATCTGTTATCAGAGTAACAGATGATGGTACTGTTGCATTAATAGACCAAAGAAGATATAATGAAGGTTTATTTTAAGCCAAAAGGATAGGGTGTAGGAGAGACAAAATCAAATGATGTTTTAAAATTAGAAGCAGCAAGATTTGGCAGCTGACTATAGGTGCGGGGTGAGAGAAAGGAGGTGAGAATGACACTAAGGTTTCTAAGTTGGGAGACAGGTAAAATGGTGATGCCATTAACCCAGAATAAAAGGCATAAGCCTTTTGGTCTGGTGGCAGCAGGGCTGAGCTGGCTGAGCTGAACAACCTAGCTCTCCATCCACTCAACTGCCTGTTCTGCTGCTCACTCTGTTACCATGACATAATAGGCCTGTTCCTTGACCAAGGACTTCTGGCTGGCTTTATTGCCACCACCATGTCCAAGATGATCATGAGCACAGTGGAGCAATCAAGCTGCAGCAGATGTAACACACTGGTAAGCAGATCACAGCCAACAAAAAATGCACAGGCTGGCTGCATCATCCACATCTCCAAGGAGCTGAGGTGTCCTGCCCTTCTGGGTGGGCAACCTGGCCAACATAACCTGCTATTTCCCTGCACACGCCCCTTCAACAGATAAGCATATACAGGTATTCCTGGGAGTATGGACAAGCACATGCAGTTCTAGGGGTATTTTGCTAGCAATGTGGCCTCCAACAGGGCAACCAGAGCTAACTATCCTTGCTTCATCTACTCCAGGATTTCCCCAGAACCCATCTGGTGATGGACATTGGGAAATCCAACACAGAGCAGGAATTCAAAGGCCTGGAAGGCTGTCTGGTGAAGATCCCCAAGTGTGATGGAACCTGGAGCCTGAACCAGGGTTTTAACATTTCTTTCTATGCAGTGCCTCATAATCTACCTGTGCTCCATTAGCTCAAGACCACTCACATTATAGTGAACTCCATCACTGCCCAGACCCACAGACTTCTAACCCTTTAGAGAAGTAGGAGGAGCTGACATCTTATGCACAGGGAACTGACTATTGGAGAAAGATTGTCAAAGACTAAGGGGGCAAAGCCTTCTTCAAGGGTTTGTGATTTAATGTTCACAGAGATTTTGAGAGGCAGGAACAGGGACAGAGGCTTCATGTTGGTCCTATAAACAGATTGAGGAATGTTGTCTAAGTGTGTATTCTCACTAGAAATGAGAACATAAAGAAACATGATGCATACTTAACTCTTATGGACAGTTGACCTTCCAGAGATTCCATTCATTTTTGTCATGGCCACATTGTACCATAGAAGGCTAGGGCAGGCTTTAAAGAAGGGACTAACTGTAATCACTTTGGACCACTGAAACCCTGATTCCATGTATTGATTAATGGGGAAAAGATGATCATAACATAACTATGGATCCACAGGTCAGGCAGCTCTACCAAGATGACCTAGAATCAAGGTGCTTGTAGGACCCAGATTGTGTTGAAGTATGTATTTTAAAAAATAATAATGTCTCCCTTTGTACTTAAGCACTATCTCCTCCATTGCACAGTCAAATATTTTCAGTTATGCCGATGTTGGGCATTCTGTTGCAAAACAAAAGCAGGAAATTCCAAAGAAGAAAAAATAGAAGGGATAGTATAGATTTGGGGTCAGCATAAAAAGAGTCATTTGCCTTGAGGACATATTAAGTTTAAGATGCCTACTAGACATCCAGATCCATATATGTAATATTGTAAATCTACTTACAGAGTTCTAGAGAAAAGATAGTGCTACTGATAGTCATTTGAGATTCATCTTCGTTTAAATTATCACAGCAGCTAAAAGTATAGATGAGATTTTGCCAGAGAAAGCGTTAGACAAAGATGATAAAAGAATAAAGGATTCTGGGATTTGCCCACTAAATGTAGAGTAGACAGAGAAATGATGACTACTGAAAAGAGAATGAGGTATGGCCAGAAAGAGAACCAGAAGTCATCAGAGGAGAGGTTTCTGAGAAATAAGGGTGAACACTAATGCCAAGTGCTTCAGAAAACTCAATTTAATTATTATACAGCAAAGGAATAGAAGTTAGTAAACAAAATAATCTTCATTCAATACTTCAATCTTCTGATAGTCTATATAATATAGTATGGAATCAGCTTCCCTCATCATTTCTTTGTTAAAGACCTCCAAACAGCCACTATCAATGCACATGGCAAACTCTTAACAATGCTTGCTGAATGATGCTTGAATGTAGGCACTTGAATATAAAAACATCTAACTTCTAGAAGCAAAATTAAGATATAAAACTTCTTGATCAACTTCTAAAAAAAAAGAATCTAATGCACAAAACGTGCATTTCTATCACTCCCAATTCACTTCCAACCTTGATCAAATTATATTTTATTTAGTGTTTTTTTTTCCTTTCCCCGACTTAATTTTAGGTTTCACAGAGTTTCTGCATGTCGGTTTAGAAGACAAATTCTAAGTTATCAGAAAAATATGATACATGCGTACCCGTACACACACACACACACACACACACACACACACATTGGAGAATTATTCAACCATAAAGAATAAAATTATGTCATTTATAGGAAAATGGTTAAAACTAGAAATCATAATGTTAAGCAAAATAAGTCAAGTATTGCAATGTTTTCCCTCATGTAGAATCTAAAAGGGTAAAAAAAAAAATACATGAAAATAGTAGGGAGAATATTAGAGAAAAGAACAGGGATGAAAGCAGGAGTAAGTAATGAGGGTGGATATGATCAAAGTATGTTATTTGCTTGCATCAGTATGCTGCAATGAAACACAATTAAATGCATGGGGTCGGGGGAGGGAAGGAAGGAAGGAAGGAAGGAAGGAAGGAAGGAAGGAAGGAAAAAATACATGGTCAACTTCAAGATTAAAACCATGACAACAATGAAACTGACCTGTGATTTACTCTAATTAGGTATAATCAATCTACTTTCGCAGATCTGAACTTGGCAGTAATTTATCTTAAACTAGTCCAGTTATTTGAGGAAAGACTCAAAAATAAGTGAATAAGCAATTTCATCTTGCTCAAGACAGAAAACAAACACAAGTTAAAAGATAAAATGTTCTGCCTTTTTAAGAGTCTTACAGGCATCTATTGTTTTGTCTAACTAGGGTCTATCCCCCTCACCTTATAGTAGCAGTGCCCCAGTTTTACTTTGGAGAACTATCTGTCTTCCCTATTGAAAGCATTTTGGAAGGAATGACTATCAACCAAAGTCCCTGTACAAAGCTTGTGACCAAATTAGGCCATTGAGATACTTTTCTCTAGAAAGTTGAGCTTCAGGGGACAAACACAAAGACAAACATCTGGAAGTCATTCATCTCTATGAAAATTTATTTTATCTATTTGATCTTGCTCCCTTGATACTCACAGCTACTCTAGTTCCTGTCCTTTCTAAAAAACTCTTAGCTTTCCTTTAGATTCTTTGATTACCACCTATAAGTTTTCCAACTTATATTTCCAACTTATTCCTCTCTCACTTATAATATAAAATGTCAAACTAAAATAAATGTATGCAGAGCACCAAGATTCTTGATAATGGACCATATGTAAGTGGAAGGGCATGTGCTATGGTTTGAATGTTTGTATCACCCCAAACTTCATATGGTGAAATCTAATCCCTAATTTGATAATATTAAGAGGTGGTGAGATCAGAACTCTTGTGATGGGATTAGTGCCCAGGAGAGCTTGTTGGTCCCTTTCATCAAGTGAGGGTGCAATAAGAGTGCACTGTCTATGAACCTTAGAGTGAGCTCTCACCCAGACACCAAGTTGACAGGTACCTCTATCTTAGACTTCCCAGTATCCAAAGCTGTCAGCAATACATTTCTGTTGTTTATAAACAACCTACTCTAAGGTACTTTGTTATAGCAGACTTAATGGGTGACATCAGTAAGTTTTCAAATAACTTAGTCTCTTTTCCTAGTTTTTAAAGGAACTCATTTTAGGAGGTTTGGTAAACTTGTAGGTATAAGACATTTTATACACAAAATGTTCTGACATTCTCATTTTTTACTTTCTTACAAAAATATTGCTACATATCATTTCAGTAACTTCATATTAAGACTAGGAACATTTTAGGAGTAAGGGAGAAAGGAAATAGGCATAAGTTTATTTAAAATAGTTTGAAAACGTTATATATTCTTTGCCCCTTTTGGATAGGAAAAGATTTCTTAGAACATAATTGCACTGAAAAAGAAAACAATTGAAAATCATACTTCATTCAAATTTCTGCTCTTCAAAAGCCATCATCAAGAAAATACAACTCAAATTATAGGTTTGGGGAATATATTTGTAATACATGAGCAAGACAAAGTACTTGTTTAGAGACTGCATAAAGAATTTCTACAAATATACAATAAAAAGACAACACATAAAAATGGCAGAAAATGGGCTGGAGTTGTGGCTCAGTGGTATAGTGCTCACCTAGCATGTGCAAGGCCCTGGGTTTGATCCTCAGCACCATGTAAAAATAAATAAAATAAAGATATTGGGCCCAACTACAACTAAAAAATAAATAATAAAAATGGAAAAAACTTAAAGATACATCTTTAAAAGAGGTATATGAAAGATCAATGAGCATATGAAACATCATTAGTCATTAAATAAAATAAAAGCTACTATGTGATACCACTTCTTATCTACTAAGATGACGAAAATTAGAAGACTGATAATATCAATATTAAATAGGTAGTGACATAACTAAAGGTCTCTTTACTTTGGGGAGTATGAAATCTTATAACAAGTTTGGAAAAATAGTTGTTAGTTCTCCTCTAACCCAGAAATTTCACTCCAAGAAAAATGAAAACAGATATTCACGAAAAGACTTATGTAAGAATATTTACAGTAGCCATAACCCAGAAATACACAAATAACTGGGTGAAGAGCAATATGTTTTACAATGAAAAATACTACTCATAAATTAAATGGAACAAACTACTGATGTTTAAAACATGGATAAGCTCAAATATGAGTAAAAGAAGCCCTACACAAAACAGTACATACTGTATGCTCCCACTTATATAAACTTCTAAATCAGGAAAAATCAAATGTACCCATACAAATCAGGAACAGGATGGGAAGTGATTAGAAAATTATATGAGGGGAACTTTGGGGGATTTATATAACTGTAAAACTCACTTAGCTATATCCATAGGATACATGCACTTTATTGTATGCAAACTCTATCTATAGAAATAATATTGAATATACTCCTCAATACTTTTTTCCCCCAATATTCTTTCACCCTGCACAAAACTCAAAGTGGATCAAGGACTTAGGTACTCAGACATTGAGAGCCTGTGCCTACTAGAAGGAAAAGTAGGCCCAAATCTTCATCATGTTGACTTTGGAACTGAATTCCTTAATAAGACTCCTAAAGCATAAGAAGTAAAATCAAGAATCAATAACTAGGATGAAATCAAAACTAAAAAGCTTCTTCACAGCAAAGGAAACAAGAATATGAAGAGAAAGTCTATAGAATTGGAGAAAATCTTTACCACTAGCACCTTAGAGAGTATTGAGGATGTATAAAAACTCAAAAAACTTGCCAACAAAAAAACAAATAACCTAATCAACAAAAGGGCAAAGGAACTGAATAGACACTTCACAGAAGAAGAAATATGATTGGTCAATAAATACATAAAAAAATGTTTAACATCCTTAACAATTAGAGAAATGCAAATTCAAACAGTAAGATTACATTTCACTCCAGTCAGAATGGCAATTATGATAATCCAAGCAACAATAAACATTGGTGAGGATGTTGGGGGAAATGTACACTCATACACTGCTGGGATTGCAAATTGGTGCAACCACTCTGGAAAGCAGTATGGAGATTAGCAGTATGGATATTCCTCAGAAAACTTGGAATGGAACCACCATTTGACCCAGTTATCCCACTCCTCAGTTTATACCCAAAGGACTTAAAATAAGCATACAATGATGTGACCGCATCACTGTTTATAGACAGAGAGGAGTGAAGGAAGGGGAGGGGGCAGGGATGTAAGGAGGATAGTAGAATTAATCAGACATTATCCTATGTACATGTATGATTATATGACTAGTGTAATTCTACATCATGTACAACCAGAAGAATGAGAAGTTATATTCCATTTGTGTATGATGTGTCAAATACATTCTATTGTCATATATTACTAATTAGAACAAATTTTTTTTAAATGGTGTTGAGAGACATTATACCATGTAGATCCACTAGGAAACTGAACAGAATTTGGTGTCACTTTTTCCTATTGTTCTTGATCTGTGCTAAGCACTTCCTACCCTTCCTCAAAACTCTACTCTTGGCACTTCTACATAACCCTTCATGCACTCCAACATTCCTTCTTTGAGCCTTTCAAAAACTCCTCTTTGATATATAGTACATTTAAATAATGGAATATTATTCAGCTATAAAAATGAATGAAATCCTATTATTTGTGGAAACACAGATGGAACAGGAGTGCATTATATTAAATAAATAAGCCCAGCACAGAAAGACAAATACCTTATGTTCTCACTTATTTGCAGAAGCTAAAAAAGATTGATAGAATAGTTGTCACTAGAGGCTAGGAGAGGGGGAAGCATAGAGAAAGTTCAGATAGAGAGAGATATCAAAACACAGTTAGCTAGAAATTAGTTCTAGTCTTCTTTTTTATAGTAGGGTTACTATAGTTCACAACAATTTATAATATTTTTATAAAAACCTATAAGGGAGGATTTTGAAGTTTTCCAACAAATATTTAAAGAGATGTAAAGACTAATTCCTCTGATTTGATCATTACATGGTGTATTCGCAAATCAAATTACCATGCTGTACCACAGAAATATGTACAATTATTGTATTGTCTATTTTAAAAGGAACTATAACAATATATATCAAGAATTTTCATGTAGGGGCTGAGGCTATAGCTCAGTGGCAGAGCACTTGCCTGGCACCTGTGAGGCACTAGGTTGGATCCTCAGCACCACATAAAAATAAATAAATAAATAAATAAATAAATAAGGTATTGTGCTCATCTACAACTAAAAATATTTTTTAAAAAAGAATTTTTATGTAAAAAACAAAGCAAAACTCCTTCATTCGGTTCCCTCATTGCTGGTGTTGAGTGCTAGGCCCTTTGCTTTTTCTCTCCTAAAGCATACAGTTTTTTTCAGGGACTTTGGGTTCTCACAGCTTTCCTTTTCACTTCTCCTCTAGCACATTGTCCAAAGCCTTAGCAGCTTTCACATGTCACTCTCCCTTAGGTTCAGTGAATTTCTGCCAGTCTCTTTTCCATTATCCTGTTCAAACTTCTCATCTCTTCTGGAGCCCCATTTACCACCCAGTCAGTTTCTATAATTCTCCCTTGATATTTTGTACTGGCAGCTCCCCTGACCATCTACATCACTTATTAGATGCCATATCAATATTTGTATTCTCTGCATAGCATTGTTTCTTAGTCTATCTCTCTAAGATCTCACCAGTGCACATTTAGGGTAAGCTACTAATAATACCTCCTCACTCAGACTCCCAAAGCTTGGCTACCCTGACAGGCCTATTGGAGGAGGAGACACTCAATGAACTTCAAACCTTTCACATCAGCCTTCTTTTTACATCTCTAAGTTTTCTTCTAATTATTTTCACTAGGAAATTCTTTATTTAGAGTCAGTCTTCAAAACCAAATTCATCTTCCTCCTCATTCACTGGGATCCACTTTCCAAACATCCCCATTAGGAACTCCATTATCTCAGATATTTGGTATAACATGTTTGAATCATATTCAATTCACTTCATATAAATAAAATGTCCAATAAGTGAGCCAGTCACTTCATTTCTTCTTTGAAATATCTCCATGATTCGGTCCATCAACTCCTCACATGCAGATGAACCTCTTTGTTTGTAGCTCTTCTTGACCCTAATTTGCTATTTTATTAAGCTCAGGAAACCTCACATCAAAGTGCAAGGGTCATTAACACCAAGAAGATAAAGCAGCTGAAAAGGCTAAAAGTACCCAAAGTACCAGCAAATCAGGAACTTGAGTCTCCTTTCTTACATTCATTCATTCAACAAAAATATTTTGATCATGGATTATATGCTGGTTATTTTATATATTTTTTTTCACAAGTGAAAAAGACACACTTTCTGTTTAGTACCTATGGCCTAGGGTAGAAGACAGAGAGTAATCAAGAAAATAATCACATAAATAATGTTTTAAAGAAAGATATATAGTGCTATGAGGACATGTAAAAGGGAGAAGTGGCCCCTTCATGGAAATCATCTCTAAGAGAAAACTAAGCTGACAACTAAAACATCATAGAAATGAACTGGTATTTGCGTGGGAGAAAAGGTTTGGGAACACATAACATTCTTGTTCAAGGAAGTAGCAAAAGACTTGTATAAATAGTTGGATGCCACAGAAAGCAGAAAGGTACAAGGCAAGGTTAGGGAAATGGGCAGGGATGGAACTATGATTGTCTTGTGGTGGTCATAAAGATTTACTACTCAGTTTTTCTGTCTTAGGCAATCATAGATGACTAATAATCTGAGCTGTCCTTCTACTGGATCTACTGATAATGAAGCCAAACTTCCCCTGGTTTTTGCTAGCCAATAACTAAGCATAGGCATAGGGGAATGTGGACAAGGGAAATAACTAACATAAAACAGTATATTATTTTAATGGCAAGTTTGGCTCAAAGACCCCTGTTGGCCTTGCTAAAGCTTCCTCAAAACTTTGCTGCAATCTGAGTCTCCTCCTGTCTAGTCCTCCTTCCTTTTCCCTCTTTCACAGGTGATAGACCTGCAGTTCTCTCACATTCTCCATCTCCCATTTATTCTTTTTCTTTTAGTTGTATATGGGCACAATGTCTTTATTTTATTTTATTGCTGAGGAGTGAACCCAGTGCCTCACACATGCTAGGCAGCTGCTCTACCACTGAGCTACAATCCTAGCCCTCCCATTTATTCTTAATAGTCTTTCCTCCTAATAAATATTTTTCATATATAATCCCATCATAGCATCTCCTTCTTAGAGAACTTGAACTAATTGTTGGGTATGTTGGGATTTTGGTCTCTATTTCAAGAGTAATAGGAAGTTATTGGAGTATTTTAAATTCTAGATCGACATGATTGGGTTTATGTTTTGAGGGAAAAAGCATTTCTGGCAGCAGTATAAGGAATAGATTGAATGTAGGCAAGTGGATGTAGGAAGACCAGTTAATTATCTTTGTCGGTAGTCTAGATGAGATGGTGATGACTGGATCAGCCTTATGGAGATGGCAAGAACTGGATGAATTTGACAGATGTTAAGAATGTAAAGTCAATGCTCTCTCCTTCCCTCTGCTACACTCTTCCACCATGTTGTTACAATCTCACCTGGAGCCCTGAGGAATGGAGCTGGACTGCCTTGATCCTGAATACCCTTAACTGTCCATGCCCCACCTGATAGAGAAGAGGACTTTGGGATACTTCCCCCAACTTTTTTTTTTTTTTTTTAGTTGTAGTTGGACACAATACCTTTATTTTATTTATGTATTTTTATGTGGTACTGAGGATCAAACCCAGGGCCTTGCATGTGCTAGGCGAGCACTCTTATCGCTGAGCCATAACCCCACCCTAATTCTGACAACTTTGCCGGCTTTCAGCGGGAAGCAGCTTGAAGATGTTGTCACTCATTTTTCCACAGAAATGAAATGTAGAAATTGACAGTGGGGAAATATAACAGTGGTCCATGTTTTGTTTTGAATATAGCCCTTGCTGCTCTGCCACTGCAACTGATTTTTTAAATGGACATGTTTCTTTCTCTTCCTCTCTCCCTGTTCCTCCCTAATCTTTCCCGCTCCCTAATCTCAGAGGAAATAGAATTACCTTTCTTCCCCACCATAGGAATGAAGTAATCCAGACTTTGGAGATGGTACCAGAAGATCTCAGAAACAATTATCTCCCAAATTAGCAAGTAAATTACAACTCCAACAGACCAATAAGAGAAAATGTGGAATGTAGCCTTTGAATCACCTCTTTAAAAGTTGCCTGTTCCTGATGATGGGCAGAATATGCCTCTGGGACAGGAGTCCCCGGTGTTTCTCCTCCCTTTTCTCAAAACAAAACAAACTTGGTGGGTTAGTGGCAAATATCTAAAACTGCTGTGTTTCACAGAGTTTTAATGTTTCATAAAATTGTAATATAAAATTTCTGGAGACAAGTTGAAACTATAACTGGTGTGTCCTAAACCCCCCATTTCGACTTTCTTCCACTGCCTTATGGCTTTTAGGCATCATTGGACATGATCCTCTAGGTTCCCATGAACTTATGATGGTCACTATTTGTCATATATTGTTGGAAGAATTTATTTTTATTTCCACCCTATGTAAAAATTTTATCTAATATCCCTATGATTGCTATATTCTCCTAATTATGTCCCTCCCTCACTGTATACTTGTGTTTTTAATTAAATTTAATTAAATAATTAAGTAAATAGGAAAAAAATGTAAAGCCAACAATACACCACAATGGACAATAGATGCAATAAGGCAAAAAGCCATTATCAAGAGTGATTCTGAAGGTCCTACCTTGTGCCCCTGGGTAGATGGTGTCACTCACTGAGTGGGGCAACACCAACAGAGGTGTATGTTTTAAGGCAGTCATAAGTCTGAAGTGCTGTTGATATATCCAAATGAAGCTGGCTGGAAGGCACTTGGTTGTCTGAGTCTAGAGCTCAAAGAAGGGATCTAGGCTGGAAGTATCAATTCGTGGTTCAAAGTATGTAAACAGAAATAACATTATTTCATTTAAAGATGCTGCGGAAGTGGATGAAATCACGTGAGAAAGAAAACCTGAGTGAAAACAGCCTGGGATTGAACTTTGAGGTATATCAATATGCATGATTAACTGCATAAGTGACCAAAAAGAAGCAACTAGAGTTATGGGAGAAAATCTTTCATCTTAGTACTTGTAGTACTTATTTCTATGAAACAAATCACTCCAGAATTTAGTAGCTTAAAACAACCATTTTACTGCTTACAATTTCATGAGTGAGCAATTCTGGTCAGTCTCAGGTTAAATGATTCTTCATTATCTTACCTGAGGTCACTTGTGCAACTATAATCATCAGGTGCCTTGGCTGGGGGCTGGATGATCCCAGATGGCCTCACTTATAAGTCTGATGCCTCAGCTGAGATGCTGGAATGACTGAAATAGCCAGACCTCCCTCCATATTTTCTCTCCCCCTTGCTCTCATCCTCCAAGAGGCTAGCCTGGTCTTGCTCATATAGAAAAGGTAGCACTCCACAAGGACAAACCCCAGTGCAATGAAGGTCATAGTGCCTGATATTCTTATTAGGCAAAATTCAGGATCAATGTGGGAGGCAACTATGTAGTTCTCTCCATATATATAAAACATTGTGTGTTTGGTGTTCGGGATCAAACCCAGGGCCTCAGGCATGCAAGGCAGACACTACCTCTGAGCCATATCCCCAGCCCCGTATGCTTTATTCTTGCTACATCTCTGTCTGAGATCTTTTTCCCATGTCTCAGCCTTCTCTTTCCATCTAATTTTAACCATCTTTATACACCCCTCACCCCCTTCCATAATCCTTCAGCAACACCAAAATTTGGCCAATTCTAATCTCAACTTCCCCATGAAGACTCCTTAGATTGATCCTGCCTTCATCAGTCTATAAATTCCTATTGATCTAATAATTGTACCTAATAGTTTTAAACCTAATCATATATATATTGTACATTATCTAATTGTGCATATTTTTACTATTGGTCTTACATGGACCTTTTTTTTTTCCTATAACTGGACTGTAAAGTCCTTGAAGAAAGGAACTGTGTTCTATACCTCTTTAACACAATGTCATATAATGTCCTATAAACATGAACAGTGTTCTCAATAATGTTTCCTTCTAATGAAGAAGACTCCCTGCAAGTAAGGAGGTCATTTGTATAGACTGTGGATACCATTTCAAGCTGAAGTGCAGGGTACTGGGGAAAAACAGTGAACAGGCTCCCAATTTGTTATTGTTGTTGTTATTTGGGGGGTTTGTTTGTTTTTGAATTTTAGTGGGGCAGAAGGTAGTCAGGAAGTTGACCTTTAGATTGAAACTCAAATGATAGGTAAAACTGGCCCAAAGACAGTAAGGTATGGAGGAGTCTCAGGCCAAGAATGTAGACAAAGAGGAAAGAAACAATCTTATTCTTTAGGAACTTTAAGTATAGGACTTAAATATGAGACTTGCTATTTAGAGGACAGTAAGAGAGGAGCAATAGTGAGATTGGAAGTTATGGGCTTCAATTCTGAAAAGGCCTTCCTTGAATTATCCCTGCAAAAATCTTGTTGAAACAGAATACTCCTTATGGTGGTATTTAAAGAGAAAAGTCCTTAGAAAATGTGATTATGTCATGAGGGCTCTTCCCTTGTAAATGGGAATAATGCTTTTATAGCAGAGTCTTGAGGGAGTAGAGAGCCCCTTCTGCCATTTGAGGACATGTAGAAGCCACCATGTATGAGGAACAGTCCCTTCCCAGACATTGAATCTACTGACACTTTGATCTTAGATTTTCTAATCTCCAGAATGTGAGCAACAAATCTCTGTTGTTTGTAAGTTACCCAATCTAAAGATTTTTTTATTATTATTGAAGCCCAAATGGAATAAGATGATCTTCTTTTGTGTTATCCATGATGCTGTTTTTTCAGGTAAGGATTAGTCCAGTTTCTGAGGACCAATGAAGGAACCCAACATGAGAGGTCAGGATGGGGCCAGAGAAGTTGAGAGAAAATCCTTGTGGTTACTATTTCTTCAACTACAAGACTCTAGTGTTATATACTGTCATCTTTGTTTAATCCTACAGGAAAGGCCTGCAAAGGGACTTTAGCCTTAGCCTATATATACCTGGAAAAACTGATGAAGACATCTTTGAAAATGAGATCAGGGCTACTTTTAATCTCATCTCAACTTGTAAAACTGTGCAAAATCATGTAGTTGAGTGACAATTATTATGTTGGACTCAATCTCAAACAGTGATTTAAAAAATTATGGGCTTTGTTCCTATGCAATAGCCTACTCAAACACTATGGTTAGTGAAAAGTAACTTTTACAAGCAAGTCACCAAACAAATACTTCTCTGTGTGTGATTTTTAAAATAAAAATAGCTACACTCCCTAATCAGCCTACACTACTAATTAGTCCTTTCTCAAATCTTGTAAATGGTTAGTCAACTTCATTTTAGAAAAGGCCAGCTGTTTGTGGAAAACTTATGAGAAGAAAAAGATAAAAATAAGTTTACTCCACCAAACTGTTTTTATGTAGGCTCCCAGTGAGACAGCAAACACTTCAGTGATGCATCTAACATAGAATTTTCTTTAGACATATCTGAAGCTCTAATAAGCCATGTCCTACTGTGGGAGTAAATTAATCCCAAATACAAGTTAGGCATTTTACAAAGTACATTAACTCTTTCAAGTCTCCTAACCATAAAATAAATAACCTAGAAAAGCCATTAATGGTTAAATTGAATTGAATTGAGGTCAAGTGAAACATTCCTAGTTAATAGTGATCATTTGGGGAAATATAAATGTGCTCCCAAATGACCTATTTATATTTAAATAGTTGAGAAGTGACAGAAATAGCTTATTATATTTGTTAGGGATCTTCAGCCTGTTTTTCCAGCCTTATTTCCTCTTTCAATGATTAATTCAGTGAATCAGTCAACATTGGAGGCTTTGCCTTGCCTCCCTGCTAAGAATTCTCAGGCATTTTCAACTGTGAGGCCATATAACAGAAATTAAGTTCATAAAGGCAATTTCCTGTGTAGTTAGCTGTGGTGTTTTGTTTTGTTTTTCCCACATTTCACCTGCCAGGTGAATAGCTTTATTTATGCACAATGGTCTTAGTAAATAACATGCAAATAGTTTATTCACTTGTACTTTTGTGTGTTTGTAAAAACAAAACAAAAAAGGGGGGAGGGTAAAGAAATTGAATATGATTAAATTTAGTTTAATTTCAGGAATATTTCAACTGGAGAAATTCAGTTAGGAATCTTCATATATTGACTAAAACTGCAAAGAAGTTAGAAACAACCTAAATGTCTAACAATAGGTAAATGGATAAGTAAGAAATGACAAAGCCACATAATGAACTATCCTATTAATATTTACAAAGAATTTATATAACATATAACAATATGATTTGCAGAGGAAAAATCTCAAAGAGAATATTACAAAATGACAAAAGTAATAGACTTTGAGAGAAGTACCTGTGAAGGATTTTTTTCTCTGTATAACAAAATTTTTAAAGTTTGAACAAAGAACATGTGGCCAATTTCATAATCTGAAGAAAATCCACTTTTGAAAACAAAAATTCATTCTTAAAATGCATATTTTACAGATCATTTACCACAAGTTTATTTAATGATTATAGTACCTGTAGTGCTTTATAGTTTACACACCACTTTTACATTTATTCTCTATTATCTATTAATAGTTGAGACCTTAGCACACCATTTATTTCAAATCAAGTCCAGCTGATTGTATTTCACTTTTCACAACATGATACTAAACCCAGCAAATGTTTTGATAGAAATAAGATAGTTTCCAAATGTAATTTTCTTTATGATTGCTCATAAAATGTACATTTTAACTGTAGTAATAAAAAAGCTTATGGAAATTATCATATTGGAAGTGTTTTTAAATCCTCAAGTGCTACATTCCTTCTCTGATTCTCCACATAATATTTTAGCCTTTAAAATGCTCCTTCAAGTCAACACTCAGAACTCCCTCACCTTCTTATTGTTTTGCCCCACCTGTCAAGAAAGAGAAAAAAGAAACTGAATATATCAGGCCTGTTTCCTTCAATAGCTCATCCTTATACACAGATTCAGCTGTGTAATTTTCAGGACTCAAAGCAAATGAAAATACAGGGACTTATTGTTTAATAAAGCAAGAAAAAAGTGCAATTAAAGGTGTTCAAATATGAAATTTTTTCCTTTAAAATTGTATTTCATTACTTATAAATTTATCCATTACTTATAAAATATAGTAGAGGTGATAGAGATATATGAGTAAAACAAACAAATGGTAAAAAATATTTTGACATCACAATTTCATAAAATACAATAAAGAACAATACTTCGTTAATGTGCTATCTTAATCCCAAGATTTTTTCTAGCTCACTTTTCTGAAAATTCATTCATTATGTTGTCAAAAATTTACTTTTAGCAACTTCATTTTCAGTTGAAATAAATGAGAGCAATGTCAGTTGCTCCTTTTACATATAAAATTACAAATAATTTTTTATCATTTTTAATTCTGAGAAGAATCTTTTTGTTGGTGAAACTGTTATTGGAGCTGTCAACTGTTAATAAGAGGATTTTTTAGCTATAACAACATTGTGATAAATTTCTGATAAATTATTTATAGATAAAAATTTTAGTACATTTTGAGCTAGTGATTCTTGTAGGGCAATTTTCCTAAAAATATTTAACTGCATATAAACCAGCTTTATGTTAAATATGAATTTAATTATATTTAGATAAAGTTGTGAGGGGGTCACCCATGATAGGATTTGTGTCTTTATAAGAAGAATGAAAAATATCAGCATTCTTGCTAGTGCCCTCCCTTTCTCCTTCTCTCTTTCCTGTCTCCCCCAACTTCTCTCTCCCTCTTTATCATGCAAAGCACAGCAAGAAGGGGCTATCTACAAACCTGAAATAGATGCCTTCCAAAAACCAAATTGGCTGACACCTTGATCTAGAACTTCACAGTCTCTAAAACTGTGTGAAATAAATGTCTACCATATAGTCTATGGTATTTTGTTATGGCAGACTGAACTGCTAAGACAATGTTTATTGTTACAAAAGCTTCCCTTTCCTAAAATCCCTCCCTTATATTCTGAAGCATCACCTCTCTTGGTTCTGATTTTACCTCCATTCATTCTAATAAGTCTTGGACTCCTTTTCCTCCGTGCATACCTAATATTATCCTTAAATTGTTTTTCTTCTCCCTTGGCATATTATCTCTGACAATCCCAATGCATAAGATAAAACTGATAAATGTTCACATAATCTCTGAACTCATCTTGAGTCTAAACCTCTCTCTGCTGCTCCAGACCAATGAAATTTATAATTTCTTGGACATTGTCCCTGTGATATCCCTGGATACCTGGACCTCAGTCGGTCTAACAAAAACATATCATCTCTCCTCTGTGTTTGTTACACCTCTGTCCTACAGGTGGTGGCACCAGAATCTAATCACACTCATGTCAGAAAAAGGAATTGTCCTTGACCTCCGCTTTTCCCCATTTTCAATAATTTCCCAGATCTAAGGGATTTTGTATTTTTAGGATTTCTCATCTTTGTCCCCCTTTTTCTTATCTCCAAACTTTCTAACTTAGTTCAGGTATTTGTCATCTTTCCCTTAAACCTCACAAATATTTTTCTTTTGACTATTTTCACTGCTCCAAATGTGTTCCCTATGTAAATTTTGTTGTATGAGTGATCTTTCCAACACAAATCTGCTTGTGTTTCCCCTACCTTAAGACTTTTTGATGACTTCTTATTGCCTGCAAAATAAATACCATTTTACCTAAAAAAAAAAAAGACTTTCCATAATCTGCTTCTATGTCTTTCTTCAGCCTTATCTCTTATATTCTGTGCTCTATCTATGTCAAACTACTAGCAGTCCTCCAAATCAGTCACTTTGATCATCCATGCTTTTATTTTTCTTTTGCTTAGAAACCTTCTTTTCTCTCACACCTCTTATTCTGCTTGTTTAGGGATTCTCAAATAGTGCATGAGATATGAAAGTACTCATCTTTGGAGCCATCAGGGAAGACCTGGGGTGGCCCAAGGTGGTGAGATACATGCACACTTTCTAACACATTTAATGTGAGATGTGAAACAGAAAGGAGTCAAATGAGTCCAAGGCTTGAAAACTGGAAGGGTGAAATTTCCAGATTAAGGAAGACTAAGTATTTTAAATTTGGAAGGGCAGATAAGATGACAGTTTGGGATATGGAAAGTTTGAGGTACAACTCAGATGCTCAAATGAGGATTTGAATATGAAGTTATATATAAGCCTGTAGTTCAGGGTAGAGATTTGGACTAAGGCAAAAATCTGGGAATCATAAATGTGCACATGACATTTAATGCTATGAAGCTAAAAGGATTACCAAGAAAATGAGTGGAGCTAGAAAGTAGAAGTCCAGGAGTGGGAATGTAGCTTAGTGACAAAGCATTTCCCTAGCATGCACAAGGCCCTGGGTTCAATTCCCAGCACTGAATCCCCTTCTACCCAGGAGAAGGAAGAGGGGGAAGAGCAAGAGCTTCTGTGGAGTGGTAGTAAGGAAAGACTAATTAGAAAGGGATCAAGAAAAAACTGAAAGAAAGGACTTGAGAACAGGGAATGTTCAACTCTTTCACAATTCTCTTTTAAGGAAAAGAGAAAGAGGTTAATAACCAGTAGAGGAAGTAGAATTTAAAACTGGTATTTTTTTAAATGAGAGAAATTATAGCATGTAATATATATGACACATAACCAAGAAAAGAAAGAAAAATGGAAAAATTAGGAGATAAACAGGATAATTGCTAGAGTGTTGCCCATGAGTGGTGAAAATGGATAGGGTCTGGAACAAATAGAGGAGTAAGGAACACAGCAAGGGCAGCTCAGTGTCCGAGTACAGGTGCACAGATGCAAAGGGCAGGTGGATCAGTGGGGCCTTAATGAAGTTCTTTCCTGGTTGCTCCTATTCCTCAGCTAAACACAGCAAAGTGGCTAGCTACGAATGGAAATCAAGGAGAACTTAAAGATTTTAAGAGAGATGAAAAGGTATTGTCACAAGGCAAGGTGAGCGTGACTAGGTGAGAAATATGATTACTGAGTGGAATCATGGGCATCCTTAAACTTAGCAAGCTTAAAATGAAATCAGTTAGGTTGGATGTTTTTATTCTGCCATGTTTGAAAAGAAGGGAGAATATAGAGAGAGTTCCATCTGAATAGTATTGAGGCTTTGCCAATTGAACAAGGAAGAGATGAGGGGCCAGAGGTGCTGGCTGTGTTCAAGGGGATAATTATTATTGATCAAGATATTTAAGCTAGACTAGGAGGGGGTTGAAATAGGAATGAAGTTAGAGATATGAAAAGGTTGTGGAGTGGAGTTAAGGATTGTTGGGTTTCAGACACTAAAGGGAATTAGCTAGAAAGTTAGAAGGTGGTGCTCTGAAATTGGGATGTTGAAATTGAAATTATGGTAATGTGGCAGTTTCATGTAAATTATGTAAGTAGAGGGAAAGATCATAAATCATGTAAGTAGAGGGAAAGATCAAAAGAGAAAAAGAAAATGCAAGGTCAGGATATGAGAACATGCATATTGATAATGAAATCATTGCATTTTATGAAAGAACAATATAATTCCTAGATCTTTGATTCATTTTGAGTTGACTTCTGTGCAGGGTCAGAGGGATCCAGTTTCATTCTGTATCTGGATAACTAGTTTTCCCAGCACCATTTGTTGAAAAGGCTGTCTTTTCTCCAATCTTTGTTTTTGGCATCTTTGTCAAACAGATGACTATTTACATACTGTGTTTTTTGAAATGACCTTTGACCAAGACACCACCTTACTGTGTTCTCATTAACATATCAGTTGAATGAAATATTGATATAAAAACCTTCCAATGACTTCTGTCACATTTAGAATAAAATCCACACACTTCAACATTATTTACAAAGGCCTGCATGATCTGTCCTCTCTTCCCCACCCGTCCCTTGGACCTTATCTCCTAACTCAGACCCCTCATCACTCTGTTGCCACCCCTCAGGCCTCCTTGCTATTCTTCAGAGAAACCTGGCATACTCTGCTCCCCTCATCCCAGGAAATTTTGCTTGTGTCCTCTGCTTGGAAGTCTTTTTTCTCTTAGATCTTTCATGATTTTTCCATCACTTTATACAGATCTCTGTTCCAATCACCTAAAAAATGACCTCTTCTGCCTCTCTTATCTGAAATAAAACCTCTACTATCTCTACCATTCAGGCTTTTTTCCTTGCTTTATTTTTTATTGTAGCATTTGGAGTTATCACTACCTGATCTTGTTTTATATATTTATTTGCTTTCTTACTGTAATATTTTATATATAGATATGTGTAATAGCTAGCTATATATAGATGTATATATGTATTTTTTCCCTTCCCAGTTCCTGGATCACAACCCCCACCTCTGGAATCAGGCCATAGGAACTAGAACTTCTTTTTACCAAAAAGATACTTGCACCTCCATGTTTATTGCAGCACTAGTCACAATAGCCAAAATATGTAATCAACCCAGATGCCTTTCAGCAGATGAATGGATAAAGAAAATATGGTATATCTACACAATGGAATACTACTCATCCACAAAAAAAAAATGAAATCCTGTTATTGCAACAACATGGATGCAATAGGAGAACACTAAGTGAAACCAATCAGACAGTGAAAGATAAATACCACATGTTTTCAGTCTTTTAAGGAAACCAATAAGTTGACTTTGTAGAAGAACAGAGTGGAATACTCATTACTAGAGATGGAGAAGGGCAAGGAGTGAGGAACAGAAAGAAATTAGGAGAGACTTTTAGGGGCTGGGAAGAGTGTTGGTGGGAAGAGTGTTAATGGATGGAGTATAAATATATGGAAATGTAGCAAATTCCATCAATTTTCCAGTTGATATGTACTAATAATTATAATAATTATTTTTTTAAATATTAACAAAAAAGAAAACAGAATTTCTCTTCTCCAAGATGGGTTATAGAAATCATTCTTCTACCATATTTTTCTCTTAGAGCTGGCTACAAAGAAATTCTCTGACCTACCCTTGTCTGATAGTAGGACATAATATGTTCCTCATTCCAGATGAGGATCCTACTCTATACCCTAGAGGGAGGAATGCTGTGCAGGGAGATCAAGAATGCCAACAAGCCTTACTGAATTTCTCTACTCAATCTATTAGCATTTGCATTTTTGTCCAATCTCATGTTAACATGGTCATGCCTATGCAATGAGGTCTCCATAAAAATTTAAAAGGACAGGGTTTGGAGAACTTCTGAATAGCTGAACATGAGGAGGTTCCTGAAGGGTGGTGTATCCAGAGAAGTCATAAAGGATCTGCACCCCTTTCCACATAACTCACCGTATAAATCTCTTCATCTAGATCCTTTGTAGTATCCTCTATAATAATTGAGAAATTAAAACATTTCCCTGAGTTCTATGAAAAGCTTAAGCAAATTAATCCAATCAAAGTAGAGTATTATAGGAACCTCAATTTATATTGTCATCTAAAGAGTTGGGCGATAGTCTTGGGTGTACTGAACCCTCAGTCTGTGGGATCTGATGTTATATACAAGTAGATAGAGTCAGAATTGGATTAGAGGATACCCAGCTGATATCTACTACAGAATTAATTGCTGGTAGTAGGGAGAGATCCCCACACATATTGAAGTCACATAAGTCTTGTATGTTCATTGTCATGGTATGAGAGCATAGGAAAAACAGGCACTTTGTTTCATCCAACATATTTATCCTCACATTAGAATATAATCCCCAGCAAGATATGATCTGTACTTTCTTCACTACATTCTAACCCATTTCTGTTATAAGTAGTTTCTCAATAGTAGTTATTTTTTGGGAGGGAAGATAGCCAGCATCTCATTGGGGGGTTCTTCTGCCCAGAGGAGTCCAAGCCACCCTACATCTTAATATCTCAAATAATTAACAAATAATAAAACACAAACACTCAGAAATATATTTACAAATATCAAAACCCTTGATAGATCTGGTCCATATGGGTTCTTGAACTAGACAAAGAGAAAGTGGCTCCAGTGGTTTATTTAAACAGGACATCAAAGGCAGTGATAAGGTTTCAAGGGTAGATGTCTTGCAATCAGCAGGTTAATTGACATCTTGGCAAGTCTTACCCAAATCAAGTGCTGTGTGGAATCTTAGGAAAGCTTGAGGAGGAAGTTCACCTGCATCTGGTAGTCAGTCCCTGGGTGGGGGTGCCCCCAGAGAGTTCCCAGTGCCATACTTTTCCCCTTAGTAGGCTACAATGCACAACATAGTCCACACTCAGCCCATAGACGGCTCATGACAGTTATTGAATGAATATTTTCATTGAAAAAGAAAGA
Source organism: Marmota marmota marmota (assembly GCF_001458135.2). Lineage (NCBI taxonomy): Eukaryota > Metazoa > Chordata > Mammalia > Rodentia > Sciuridae > Marmota > Marmota marmota. The sequence goes on along the minus strand of NW_025999982.1, from coordinate 32,378,773 downwards.
AAAATTAAAAGTAGTGGCAGCACCCAACATTCGGAGCTGTCCAACATCTATAGTTGAGCCATGTTATTATACCTATTAGATAAAAATCATCTTAGAGAATGCCACCCTTAGACAAGTTTACTCTGAGATGAGACAAATAAGACCACTACATAATTTTACCTAAGAAAAGACAAAAGTGTTCTTGTCTGAGAGAGTTTAGCTCAGTGGTAGAGCACCTGTCTACCATGCATGAGGCACTGGGTTTGATCCCTAGCACCACAAAAAACAAAATCAAAACCAAACCAAAATGAAACAAAACTAAAACAGAAAAAAGCAAGGTCAATATGCTATTCCCAAAATATCAAACACCTCCTCTCTAGGACACTATGACTCATGGTTTCTTCCTTACAAATTATAGGTTATCCTTATTCTAGTTCTTTAATAAGATCTATAGAGAGACCCAATCACAGAATTGTCCTTCTTTCTGACAACAACGACCATGTAGAGCAAAACCCCTTCCCTTCTTCCTTAGGCCCTCTCCTAATATATTTAACCAATGCACAAATGCTATAGTAAATTCTTACTAGCACCCTATTATTGAGTGACCCCATGATTCTCCATGGTGCATGTTTTCCCTCACTGCATACACCCAACTTGTTTAACTACATATGTGTTCCTGGTGATCTTGAGTGAAAGACATTAACACAACAAATGAATCAGTCAGTCTTTGCATGTGTAAATTATGAATGATGTTTTCTCTTCTTTATGCTTTCTATTTTTCTGTATTTCCAAAGATTTTGATTAAAAGCAAGCATTATTTTGAAATCAGGATATATTAATACATACATATTTGACAATGAAATTAGTATGGTGTATCAGATAGTATTAGAACCAATAGTGACGTTTTATACCAGAGTATTCATATGCAACTTATTTAACCTTTTTGAATCACACCGCTAAAAGGCAGAAAGATATTTTGAGATACCCTGAAGTTTTAATTAAAATTCTTCCAAAGTAATGTGCTTAACCCAACACAATGATATTCAGGAATGGGGCAGTGCGGTAGTGTTAAAATATTATCATAGACCAACTTTTTTCTACTTAGTATTTTTTGCATGATATTGGAACAATTACTTTAAAACCTTGACTCCTCTGTTCTTTATGAATTATGAGTTATTACAACATCTACTCTGAGAGAAATTTCCTAGGACTCATTGTATAAGCACACATCATTTGGAGCAGCAGGCACCTTCATCCCGTTTCTGTTCAATGGCATTATTAGGAAAGCCATTTATTATTCTGAGTGAGAGAGATAAAATTGTCCTACCCTTAAGAAACTCAAAGTGAGTAGGTTAGAGGGAAATGTAAATAGATGGTTAGAATTTTTAATAAGAGATATATATGTCCAAAATACAGAAAAGGTTGTGTTGGGGTAAGGAAAGGTTTTCCAGAAGAGGAATAGTTGAGCATATGAGGAAGAATGAGTAAAAGTAGGACATATATAAGGAGAACATTTTGTACAAAGAAAACATTGACAAACAGCAAACAGTATTATATATTCAAGAAAATATAAGCAATTTAGTTACTGGAGTGAATTGTAGGAGATGGATTAGGAAGTAGAGTGAGGGGTGGCATTGGGAGAAAAGGTAAGAAAATTTTTTAAAAGTGTTTTATTCCACATTCCAGCTATTAAAGGGGATTTCTTCTAAACTCTGTAGAACTCTCCAATATGGTAGCCACTGACCTTATGTGGCTGATTATATTTAAGTTACAATTACTAAAAATAATTTAGTTCCTTGTTCATACTGCTCATATTCCAAGGTTTTTCCCCCCCTATGTAGCTTGTGGCTGCTATCCAGACAGGAGAGATACAGCACATTTTCATCACCACATAAAGTTCTGTAGGGTAGTATGGCTCGAGAGCATCCCTGATAGATGCCTGGTGATCTTCTATTTGAATAGTGGGGACATGGATACTTTCCAAGGTAGCACATTCCATTTTTATACAGATCTACTTGCCAGAACTTATTTTTAAATAATCTAACCCATAATGTATTTCCTTTTCTTTTTCTGCATAAGAATTCCAGCTCTTTGGAGAAATATAAAACAAGCTCACATTTTTCTTTCTTATTGGCTCTTTGTTTATTTTCAAATCATTGCCCTGTCTCCCTCTTCTGTTTTTTTCTCCAGTTCAACCCTCCCAAATTCCTCCAATGTTTTTCCCATGACTGTTTGGAGAGTTTCTGTTCTGGTAGACTTCTTCTATAATTCTCCTAGATTATGTTTTCCTAAATTGAACTCTTTATCTCAATTGTGGTCTGATCAGCAGAAAACAGAACTACTATTTTCCTGTGTTGTAAGCACTTTATTTCCTTATATGGAACCTAAGTTTATTTTGCCTTTGGGTTTTTTTCCTTAAGTATCTATCCTGTTGTGCATATTAAGCTCACTGTCCTTGATATCCCACTTTCTTTTTTAACACAAGTTTAAAAAGTCTCTCTGAACCAGTATCAGACAAGGAACATTTTTTTTTAAATCTCTGATTAATTTCTTCTTGTTGCTGCAATTCTGTTATATACTCTAGGGAAAAATTGGTAAGGAATAGCAGAGGAATAAAAAAAATCTCTCAGCAGAGGTAAAAAATAAGAAATAATATCTTATAATTTATTATTAAATCTGCCTCATTAAAATATTAAATTGGATATAAAAAAGGGAAATGATAACCTTTGGCATAAAATGGTAATAAAATTACCAGATGAAAATAGTCCAACAAAAAAGTGCTACTTTTTCCAATAAATGACATTTAAACTTGGGTTAATGTATGTGCTAAATAATTACGCACTACTTCTTTGTCATACTAAAGCCTCTTTAGTATGATAAAATGATAAAAGTTTTCATTAATTTTTGGAGACACAGGTTTATGTGTGAGTGTTGCCCATATATTGCATGGGAATGCAAAACCAGTTCTGCTTCTGCACCTGAATGATGCCCTTAGAAATTGCCCAGGACCAGCTGAAGGTAGAAAGGGCATTCACAACCATTAATCTGAGTCATAAGTTATTAAAATGACCTTTTAATTAGGTCATTTCTCCCTACTCTTCCTGTACCAGCCTTTGAAATGACAGTTTTCCTGAAGCAAGATACACAGCAACCATGAATCTCTGAGGTCACAGTAATGTAAGAACCTCAAACCATATCCTAATTATTTCTATACAATTCCATGATCCTAACATTATGTATTTGACAAATATCTTCATCTCAGATATTTGATTAAGAATCCAGTTTACACATTTTAATGAGTAATGTATCCATCATATCTTCTAAACCAATCGGTCTTTGGTAGATGCTCAATTGTTCTGTCTCCTCAGAACTTTCTAGAAAGCTGACAATTGAATATCTATTTCTTTTAAAGATGTTTTCAGTACAAGATCTGCATAGGTAATTGATGTTTAGTGGTATAAATACCCCTTGGCAAGCCTCTTTGCTTTTGTATCTCACTGAATCCCTATAGTTTCTCATGAGGCTAGTAGGGCAGAAATATTTTCCTTTTTATATATGTTATATTCAATGAAATAAAGTCATTTGCCCAAGCTCACACAAAAAGTAAGCAATAAGCCAGGATTCAAAGCTCAGCCTGATACAAAACAGCAAGGTTCATTCTGCTCAATAAAATGGCTGCAATTTTCCAACTTATTTCAAGAGAACAGCCTTTGTGGACTATTCATTTCATTTAGGAAAGAAATAACAAGACTAAATTCTATAGAACATTCTATGATTTCCATCCTTGTTGTAATTAAATAAAATTCATGTTTTTATAAAATATTCAGCAGTACTCAGATTCAAAAATACATAAGCCATGATTTTCTAATGTTCATATCTCAATTTACATTTAAAATTCTTGTAGATTACCTTTTGAACAGTGTTACACAGTTTTAAGACATAATAGAATTTGGGCCTGTAAAGAAATTTCATTTTCTAAACCTTTTGAAATTAGCTATTTTTTAGTTAAAAGTTTATGCACACACCTCCTCAACCCATCTCCTCAACCTCTCTCCTCAATTTATAGATCCTCCCAAAGTTGACTAAGCACACACAGAACATAACTACAAATGGAAATATGTTGTACAAGCTGTTCTGCATTTTGTCTTATATGTTTTGGAAGCTGTTCTTCAATAGTGCATTATTTTCCTTGGCTACATAGTGTTCTCTACTATAATTTATTCAACAAGTCACCTAATGACTGACTCATTTTTTCTATGTTCAGTCTTTTGCTGTTATAAACAACACTGTAATTATAACTTTTACATACATCTTAGCTAAAATTAATTTAAAATTGCCAAGCCAATGTGTATGAAATTTTATTAAACCCTTTATCACAGGAATGTCATGTTTTTTGTCTAGTTTAATACTTTTTCTTGTAAATTTGACCTTGATATTGGTAATGGGATCTCTTATCTTTTTCTGTGATTTTGTTTGATATACCTTTAACCATTCTTTCAGAGTTTGAATCACTCAGTTTCATATATACCTTCTAGTTGGTGCTTATATTTAAGTTGTGCTTTATAATTCAAACTCAGATTTTCAATATGTAAGTTTATCTATTATATATTAATATAATATATATAATATATATCTATTTTATATTAGCTCTGTTCTCTAAGCTTTGGTTTCCTTTTTTACCTGGTTACTTTTCAAAAATATTTTCCTAAAAAAACATAGAAAAGATAGTAATTGGTCATATACATGGCTTGGCTGGGAACGATGGTAACAATGCTTCTCTGAAAACATTGTATATACATTATATTTTGGAAATAAAAATGTTTTAAATATTCAAAGATTAAATACTTAAATTGACCATAAGTTAACAAATAAATCAATCATATTTCAAATTTCCATTGCAATCACACAGAAAAAAATAAACTAATTCAAGTAATTTTGAACACAATATATATCTCAGTATAAAAGACTTTTAAAAGCTGCCAACAAATATTAAATTCTTCAGTAAGTTAGACATTTCATTTCTTTAGTTTTTGCATTAATAAGACATACTTTTTTTCTTTTTTAAAAACCAGTTTATTGGGGTTGGGGTGGTGGCTCAGTGGTAGAGTGTTCACCTAGCATGTGTGAGGCACTGGGTTCAATTCTCAGCACCACATAAAAATGAAATAAAGATATTGTGTCCACCAACAACTTAAAAAATAAATATTTTTTAAAAACCAGTTTATTGAGATATAATTTACAATCATGCAACTAGTACATTTGCTGTGTACTGTTCAATGCTGTTTACTATTATATTTTCAGAGTTGTGCAACCATCACTACAAGCAATCTCAAATGTTTCCACTCCCCATAATGCCATTCTCATTAGCATGAATTCTCCATTTCTCCCCAGTCTTCCGATCAGCCCTAGAAAAACACTAATGTACTTTATGTCTCTGTGGATTTACCTGCTTAGGACATTTATTTACAAATAAATCTTTTTTTATTGCTGTACAATAACATCATATTTTATACATATACCACATTTTGCTCATCAATTTATCAATTGGACATTTGGGCTGTTTCTATATTTTTAGCTCTAATAAGATTTCTATAACCATTCATTCATAATGAATGTGTGGACATATGTTTTTTCATTTCTTATGGATATATACCTGGGTCATATGATTAACTCTACATTTAACATTTTGAGGAACTGCCAAACAGTTTTTCAAAGCAACTGCATCACTTTACATTCCAAGCAGCAGTGCACTAGAATGCTAATTTCTTCACATTCTCACTAACACTTGTTATTGTCTATTTTTTTAATTATAGTGATAATGTAGGTGTGAAGTGGTTACTCTTTGTGGTTTTTATTGGTATTTCTGTAATGATTGATAATGTTGACCATATTATGTAATTGATCATTTATATATCTTATTTATATATCTTATTTGGAGACTATGTACTTGGACATTTTGTCTATTTTCATTTTTACTATTGAGTTATGTGTTTTTATTTCTTCTGGATACAAGTCCCTTGTTAGGTATATGAACTGTACGTATTTTTCCCAGTCTATTGGGAGGTCTTTTCACTTTCATGATGTTGAAGCACAAACATTTAAAATTTTGGTAAAGTTCAGTTTATCTATTTTTTCTTTGTGCTTTTGGCATCATATTTAAGAAAACATTCATCTCAGCTAGCTGTGGTGGAACACACCCATAATCCCAGTGGCTCAGGAGGCTGAGGAAGCTGGATTACAAGTTCAAACCCAGACTCACCAATTTAGCAAGGCCCTAAACAGCTAAGCGAGTCGCTCTCTCAAAAATTTTTTAAAAAGGGAATCATCAAGATTGAAGAATAGAAGAGGTCACTTTTCTGCCTGCTCCATGATATGAAGCCAAGAAAGCAGAAAGGTAGCTTCTCAGCAAATGAAGTACTAGAAACATTCAGGGACACTGTAAGTCCACAGGGTAGAAACTCTACTGTCTCAGATCCATACTGTTAGATGGGTAGACACATAAACAACATGAAAAAGCAAGGGAACAAATTGCCCCAGACAAACCAGTATACTTCAGTAACAGAATCCATCAACACCTCAGTGGAAGAAATGTCAGAGAAGGAGTTTGAGTGTACATAGTTAAACTGATCTGTGAAGTAAAGGACAGTATAAGGAGTGAAATCAGAGAGAAAACACAGGAAGTGAAGTGAAAGATTACTTCAATAAAGAGATAGAGATTCTGAAGGAAAAAAAGCAGACATCTGGAAAATGAAGGAATCAATAAACAAAATTAAAAATTCAATTGAAAGCATCAATTCAGACTAGATAACTTGGAAGACAGAGTTTCAAGCAATGAAGACAAAATATATAATCTTGAAAACAAAATTGACCATGAAGAAACCATGTTAAGAGACCATGAACAGATACAAACAAATATATTTCCAAGAAAAATAGGATACTATGAAAAGACCAAATTTAAGGTTTATTGGGATAGAAGAAGACTCAGAGATACAAACAAAAGGAATGCATGATCCTTTCAATGAAATAATATCCCAAACCTAAAGAATGAAATGGAAAATCAAATACAGGTGGCTTACAGAAATTCAAGTATACAAAATTACAACAAATCCACACCAAAGAACGTTATTTTGAAAATGCCTAACATACAGAATAAGGATAGAATTTTAAAGACTGCCAGAGGAAAATGACAGGTAACATTTAGAGCGAAACCAGTGCGGAACTCAGCTGATCTCTCAACCCAGACCCTCAAAGCTAGAAAGTCTTGGAATAATATATACTACAGTCTAAAGGAAAATGGATGCCAGTCAGAAATACTATGCCCAGCAAAATTAAGTTTCAGAATTGATGATAAATAAAAACCTTCCATGATAAACACAACTAGAAATCCTGCACTACAAAACATACTCAATAAGATATTTCATGAAGAAGAAATGAATAATAGTAGTGAAAACCAGCAAAGGGAGAAACTACACTAAAACAACAGTGAATCAATGGAGAAATAAATCAAAATGATAGGGAATAAAAATCATATCTCAATAATAATATTGAATGTAAATGGCCTAAACTCATCAATCAAAAGACATAGACTGGCAGACTGGATTAAAAAACAATAATCAACAATATGCTGTCTCAAAGAGACTCACCTCATAGGCAAATATATCCACAGACTAAAGGCAAAAGGATGGGAAAAAACATCATTCACATGGATATCGTAAACAAGCAGTGGTTTCTAACCTCATATCACATTAAGTGGACTTCAAGCCAAAGTTAATCAGAAGGGACAAAGAAGGACATTCCATACTGCTTAAGGGAATTATACATAAACAAGACATAACAATCATAAATATTTATTCCCCAAACAATGGAGCATCTTTGTACATCAAACAAACCATTCTCAATTTCAAGAATCAAATAGATCACAACACAATAATACTGGGTGACTTAAACACATCTCTCTCACAACTGGCTAGATTAAAAAATACAATTAATAACTTAGAGTTAACAGACATATATAGAATATTTCATCCATCAATGACTGAGTATACTTTCTTCTCAGCAGCACATGGATCTGTCTCTAAAATAGACAACCTGTTGGGCCACAAAGCAATTCTTGGCAAATACAAAAAGTAGAGATAATACTTTGCATCCTATCATATAATAATGGAATGAAATTAGAAATCAATGATAAAATAAAAAATAGAAGCTACTTGAATATGTAGAGACTAAATAATACTCTATTGAATGATAAATGGATAGTCAAAGAAATCAGGCTGAGAAAAAAAATACTTAGAGGTAAATGAAAATAGTGATATGATATATCAAAATCTCTGGGACACTATGAAGGCAATGCTGAGAGGAATGTACATTGCATTGAGCTCATTCATTACAAGAATAGAAAGTCAACAGATAAATAATCTAACATTACATCTCAAAGCCCTAGAAAAAAGATCAACTCCAAAAGCAGTAGAAGACAGGAAATAATTAAAATCAGAGTTGAAATCAATGAAATTGAAACAAAAGAAACGATCCAAAGAATCAACAAAACAAAAAGTTGGTTCTTTGAAAAAAATCAATAAAATTGATAAACCCTTAGCCATGCTAACAAAGAGAAAGAGAAAGAAAACTTAAATTACTAAAATTCACAATGAAAAAGGAAATATCACAATGGACACTATTGAAATACAGATGATAATTAGAACCTATTTTGAAAATTTATGCTCTACTAAAATATAAAAACTTGAAGACATTGACAAATTTTTAGAGACATATGACCTACCCATATTGAATTAGGAAGAAATACAAAATTTAAACAGATCAATTTCAAGCAACGAAATTAAAGATACCAGCAAAAACCTACCAAGAAAGAAAAGTCCAAAACCAGATGGATTCTTAACTGACTTCTACAAGACCTTCAAAGAAGAACGAGCACCAATCCTCCTCAAACTACTCCATGAAGTAGAAAAAGAGGGAACATTTCTAAACTCATTCTATGAAGCTAGTATCATCCAGATACAAAAACCAAACAAAGACATATCAAGGAAAGAAAATTTCAGATCAATATCCCTGATGAACATAGATACAAAAATTATTAATAAATTCTGGCAAATTGCATACAAAACATATTAAAAAGATTGTGCACCATGATCAAGTGGGGTTCATCCCAGAGATGCAAGGTAGGTTCAACATAATGGAAATCAATAAACATAATTCATCACATCAACAGATTTAAAAAGATGACACACACCTAGATCCAGGAAAAACTGAGCCTGCATGGAGGTGAACACCATGCCCCTGTGGAGATAACCACTCCCGGATTCCCTATCCACCAACGCATGACTGCACCCAAACCACTTCCATCTTGGGATACTTCAACCACCTCCATAGCCCTTCCCACATGATAATCTCCACTGTGGGACAATGGATAGGGTCAAGAGGCAGCTTCCCATTGCAGCACCACACACCACAGTGTGCCATCACTGAACAGGCCACCCAATGCCATCACACAGTCCATCCTTTCAGCCCCATCTCTAAAAGCGATGCCTCCTTGTTGGTACACCTCCACTGCCATCTTGGGTTACTTCTGCTGCCACCCCCCCCCACACACACACTTTTAGCTGGGGCATATTCCATCTTTGGACACCTACTGAGGCCTGGAAGCTCAATAGCAAGGTACCTAAAAGGCTTGACACTACTGCTGCCACCAACTAGGGATGTGGCTGCTCCCATCTAGGAACAATAATCAGGACCTGGAAGTGTCACCATGGTACCTGCGGTCCTGTTTGTACCAGAGGAATCCCTACTAGATGTGCTAACAGTCACCATCCGGTTGCAGAGGCAACAGGAAGCCTTTCATGGGGTCACTTTTCTTTCTTTCTTTTTTTTTCCTCCTGCTAACAGCCAACTGCTATTGATTCCCTTTTCACTCATCCTATAATTAATACCTCTATATTCTCATATCCTACCTCATTAACATCCCATTCTACAGCCCTTTCTGTCTCTGACTACTACTAGAAACTGTAAACCCTTATGCAAACCTACTGGCTATATAGTAGAAGATAATCATACTCATCATTTCTGTTTATAACAGCAAAACTATAAATGTCTAAATAGAAGCTAATTGATTTATGGCTACATATTAGTTGCATTAGGTGCTGTAAACATTGATCTCTTCTTAAAGATGAGGTATTCCTAAACTGCAGGGACACTACAAGATTATAAGATAGAAACTGCAATACCTTAGATCTGCACTGCAAGACAGGAAGACACATAGACAACATGAAAAGACAAGGGAGGAAAATTCCCCCAAAGATATATAACAATAGAATAAATGAACAGCACAGTAGATACAATGAGAAAGAATTCGGAATGTACATAATTAAAATGATCTGCAAATTAAAGATTGACCTAAATGAGCAAATATAGGCAAAAATTGATCACTCCAAAAAAGAGATAAGAGAGCAAATACAGGTAGCAAGGGATTACTTCAAGATAAAGATAAAATATTATTAAACACACACACACACACACACACACACACACACACAAATCCTTGAAATGAAGGAAATAATAAACCAAATAAAAAACTCAATAGAAATCATCACCAACAGATTAGATTACTTGGAGAACAGAACCTCAGACAATGAAGACAAAATATACGATGTGGAAAATAAATTTGACCACACAATGAAGATGGTAAGAAACCACAAACAGAACATCCAAGAATTATGGACTAACATCAAAGACCAAATCTAAGATTTATTGGGATACAGGAAGGCACAGAGTTTTAAAACAAAGGAATTCACAATCTCTTCAATGAAATAATATCAGAAAATTTCCCAAACGTAAAGAATGAATTAGGAAATCAAATACAAGAGGCTTACAGAACACCAAATATACAAAATTACAACAGATCTATACCAAAGCACATTATAATGCAAATTACTAGCATACAGAATAAGGATAGAATTTTAAAGGCTGCAAGAGAGAAGAATCAGATTACATATAGGGGGGGGACCAATTTGGATCTCAGCAGATTTTTCAGCCCAGACCCTCAAGGCCAGACCCTAAAGTATGTTAAAGTCACCCAGAATTATTGTGTTGTGGTCTATTTGATTCTTGAAGTTGATAAGGGTTTGTTTGATATACATAGATGCCCCATTTTGGGGGGCATAGATATTTACAATTGTTATGTCTTGTTGCTGTATGATTCCCTTGAGTAGTATGAAATGTCCTTCTTTAATCCGTTTTCCTTAACTTTGGTTTGAAGTCCACTTTATCTGATGTGAAGGTGGAAACCCCTGCTTGTTTACGAGATCCATGTGAGTGATACGTTTTTCCCCATCCCTTCACCTTTAGTCTGTGGAAGTCTTTTCCTGTGAGATGAGTCTCTTGAAGGGAGGATATTGTTGGGTCTTTTTAAATTTAAATCCAATCTGCCAGTCTATGTCTTTTAATTAATGAGTTTAGGCCATTCACATTTAGGGTTTTTATTGAAATATGTTTTATATTCCCGGTCATTTTGGTTTATTTTTTGGTTTTTAACTTAACTTGATTTCTTTCGATTGGCCTTTCCTTTAGTGTAGTTCCTCCCTTTGCAGATTTTCATTGTTGTTTTTCATTTCCTCCTCTGGACTATTTTGCCAAGAATGTTCTGTAGCTCAGGCTTTCTTGCTGTAAATTCTTTTAACTTTTGTTCATCATGGAATGTTTTTATTTTGTCAACAAATCTGAACCTTAATTTTTCTGGATATAAAATTCTTGGTTGGCATTCATTTTCTTTCAGAGCTTGAACCAATCTGGAAAGCAGTATGGAGATGCCTTAGAAAACTTGGAATGGAACCACCATTTGACCGAGCTATCCCACTCCTTGGTCTATACCCAAAGGTCTTAAAATCAGCATACTACATAATGTGGCCACATCAATGTTCATAGCAGCATAATTCACAAGAGCCAAACTGTGGAACCAACTTAGACGCCCTTCAGTAGATGAATGGATAAAGAAACTGTGGTATATATACACACAATGGAGTATTACTCAGCAATAAAAGAGAATAAAACTATGGCCTTTTCAGGTAAATGAATGGAGTTAGAGAATATCATGCTAAGCAAAGTAGGTCAATCCTAAAGAACCAAAGGCCAAATGTTTTCTCTGATAAGTGGATGGTAATCCACAATGGGGTGGGGGTGGGGAGCACATGGGATGAGTGGAGGAAATTTGGATGGGACAAAAGGAAGAAAAGAGGGTGTCTGGGGACAGGAAAGATGGAGGAATGAGACAAACATCATTACCCTATGTACATGTATGATTGCACAAGTGGTGTGATCTTACTTTGGGTACAACCAGAGAAGTCAAAAATTGTGCTCCATTTGTGTATAATGAATTGGAGAGCATTCTGCTATCATGTATAACTGATTAGAATAAATAAATAAATAAAAATATTTTAAAAATAATAATAGATAATATAGACTTAAAGATAAGTATCACATGATTATCTCAATAGATATGCAGAAAAAGCATTTGACAAAATACAGCATTCATGCATGTTCAAAACACTAGAAAAAGTAGGTATAGGTAAGAACATACTTCAATGTTGTAAAAGTTGTATAAGCTAAACCCAAGGCCAGCATCATTCTAAATGGAGAAAAAATTTAAAGTATTCCCTCTAAAAACTGGAACAAGACAGGGAGAGCCTCTTTCATCACTTCTATTCAACATAGTCCTGGAAACTCTAGCCAGAGCAATTAGACAGAAGAAAGAAATTCGAGGGATACAAAATAGGAAAGGAAGAACTCAAACTATACCTATCTGCTGATGACATGATTCTATATTTAGAAAGCCCAAAGAAACTTCACCAGAAAAGTTCTAGAACTCATAAATGAAATCAGGAAATTAGCAGGATACAAAATTAATACTCATAAATCAAATGTGTTCCTATATATCATGAATCACCTGAAAGAGAAATTAGGAAAACTATTACACTCACAAAAGCCTCAAAGAAAATAAAAATTTGGGAATCAATATAACAAAAGAGATAAAAGACTTCTACAATGAAAATACAGAACACTAAAGAAAGAAATTGAAGAAGAACTTAGAAGACGAAAAGTTCTCCCATGTTCTTGGGATAGGCAAAATTAATATTGTCAAAATGGCCAACCTACCAAAAGCAGTATACAGATTTAATGCAATTCCTATTAAAGTTCTGATGACCTTCTTCACAGAAATAGAAAAAAACATCATGAAATTCATTTGGAAAAATAAGAGGCCCAGAATATCCAAAGAAATCCATAACAAGAAAAGTGAAGCAGGAGGGATCACAATATCAGAACTTGAATTATACTATAGAGCTTTAATAACAAAAATGGCATGGTATTGGCACAAAAACAGACCGGAAGACCAATGGTACAGAATAGAAGACACAGAGACATACCCGCATAAATACAGTTATCTTACACTAGACAAAGGCACCATAGACATACATTGGAGAAAAGAGAGCCTCTTCAACAAATAGTCCTAGGAAAACTGGAAATCCATATGTAATAAAATGAAATTAAACCCCTATCTCTCATCTTGCACAAAACTCAACTCTAAGTGTATCAAAGACTTAGGCATTAGACCAGGGACCCTGCACCTACTAGAAGAAAAAATGGGCCCAAATCTCCATAATGTTGGCTTAGGAAATAAATTCCTCAACAAGATTTCAAAAGCCCAAGAAGTAAAATTAAGAATCAACAAATGAGATGGTATCAAACTAACAAGCTTTTTCTCAGCAAAGGAACCAATCAAGTATGTGAAAGAGAAAGCCTACAGACTAGAAGAAAATCTTTGCCGCCTACACCTCAGATAGAGCATTACTCTCCAGGATATATAAAGAACACAAAAAATTTAACACCAAAAACCAAAATAACCCAATCAGTAAATGGACAAAAGAACTGAACAGACACTTCCCAGAAGAAATATAATCAGTCAACAAATATATGAAAAAATGTTCAACATCATTAGCAATTAGAGAAATACATCTCACTCTAGTCAGAATGGCAAATACCACGAATACAAGTAACAATAGATGTTAGCGAGGATGTGGGGGAAAGGTCCACTCATACATTGCTGGTGGGACTGCAAAATTGGTAAAACTACTCTAGAAAGCAGAAGAGAGATTCCTCAGAAAACTTGGAATGGAACCACCATTTGACCCAACTACCCCACTCCTCAGTTTATACCCAAAGGACTGAAAATCACCATACTATAGTGCCGCAGCCACATTAATGTTCATAGCAGCTCAATTCACATTAGCTAAGCTATGGAACCAACCCAGATGCCCTTCAACAATGAATAAACAAAATGTGGTAGATATACACAATGGAATATTACTCAGCCATAAAGAAGAATAAAATTATGGCATTTGCCAGTAAATGGATGGAACTGGAGGCTCTTATGCTAATAAGCCAATGCCAAAAAACCAAAGGCTAAATGTTTTCTCTGATATATTGATGCTGACTCACAATGGGGGGGGGGGGTTTCACTGGATTGAATAAAGGGGAATGAGGGGGAAGTGAGGGAGGGTGTGGGAATGGAAAAGACAATAGAATGAACCCGACATAACTTTCCTATGTTCACATATGAATACACGACCAGTTAACTCCACATCATGTACAACCACAAGAATGGTAAGTTATATTCCATGTATGTATGATATATCAAAATATATTCTACTTTCATGTATAACCAAAAGGAACATATTTTTAAAAGTAAAAAAAAATAAAATTTAAAGGGCTGGGGATATGGCTCAGTGATTAAGTGTCTCTCAGTTCAATACCCAGTACCAAATGAAAAAAAAATAACCCACATTAATTTCTTAACCCAAAGGTCCTAAAGATATACTCCTATTCTTTCTTCTAATAGTTCATAGTCTTAGCTCCTACACTCAGGTCTATGATCAAGTTTGAAGTATTTTTTTTGTATGTAGTATAAGCATAAGTTCATTACTTTGCATGTGGATATCCAGTTGATACAGTATCATTTGTTGATTATTCCTTCTCTATGAATTATCTTGTTACCTTGTCAAAAACCAATAGACCATAATGTGAGAGTTTATTTCTGGATTCTTAATTTTTTCCTTTAATATATATGTCTTCTTTATGCCAGTACGACATTGTCTTGATCACTGTTGACTTTTGTAAGATTTGAAATCAAAAAGTATAATTCCTCAAACTTTGTTCTTTTGGATGTTGTTTTTTAATTGTTTTGATTATTTTAGACCCTGAATTTCCACTTGAATTTTAGAATTAGCTTGCCAATGTACTCAGAAAGGGAAGGTAAGATTTTGAAAATGTGTTATTGAATCTATAGATCAATTTGAGGAGTACTGCTGTCTTAACAATATTAACTCTTCTGATCCATGCTTATGGAATAAACTTCCACTTATTTAAGTCTTCTTTAGTTTCTATCAACAATGTTTTATAGTTCTCAAAATACAAGTTTTACACTTCCTTTTAAAAAATGTATTCCTATGTATTATATTCCCTTTGATGCTCTTGTGAGTGAAATTATTCTTAATATTAGTTTGTTCACTGATAATATGTAGAAATATAATTTTTATAATAATATTCACTTTCTATCCTTCAACCATGATGAACTTACTTATTAGTCTTCGCAGGTTTTTACAGATTCCCTGGTATTTTTGGTGATCAAGATCATGTTATCAACAGGTAGAGATACATTATGTCTTTTTTTTTTTTTCCCATTCTGGATGTCTGTTGTTTTCCCTTCCCTTCCCTTCCTTCCCCCTCCCCTCCCCTCCCCCCCTTTCCTTCCCCTTTTCCCTTTTTCCCTTTTTTTTCCTTTCCCTTTCCCTTTCTTTTCATACCAGAGATTGAACCCAGTCACTGAGCCACATCCCCAGCCCTGTTTATCATTTTGAGACAGGGTCTCACTAAGTTGTTTAGGGCCTTGTTAAATTGCTAAGGCAAGGTTTGAGCTTGTGATCCTCCTGCCTCAGCCTCCTGAACCACTGGGATTATGGAGGTCAAACAATTTAATCTTTGGTGCAAATGCAATACATTTCTTGATTTTTATCTTTTTAATTATGTGGAGTTGAGCAGCCATGGACTCTTCCAATGGTCTAAGTTCTGAATGTCTGGATTGTATTTCCTATTGTTTCTGGCTGTCAACTTGCTGGTAATTTCTGAACACATATGTCTTGTAGAAATTTGTGAAATGCAGCTAGTATTAACCAATATCTTCCCCTAAAACTTCCTTCCATGCTATCATAAGCCATAGTTTTCCTATATATTTTTCCACAGCTTAACATGGAACATCATCTGTGTCCCAGCCTGACATGGATCACTGTGCTCAAAATTTATGCAGCAGGAAATCGTTGAAGCTGGTGCCTGTGTCCTTGTACTCATTATTCTTTGAACAAAGCCTGACTTTCTAGAAAAACTGGATATTCTAGGCTCATCTTATACTTCCTCTGTCTCAGCCCTATAAACAGTCAATTTACTCAAGAACCCTGGTTCCTTGTTATTAGTTCTCACAGGTTTTTGTAGATTCCATGGTAGTTTCATATACTTATTGCTACAAGAATGCACTGTTCCTAGACTTTTAGCAGAAAAAAATGTAATACCCACAGCTGTCTATCTAGCCAGTTAGTTAGCTATCTCAAAAAACAAATATTCACAAGGATACCTTCCATTCCAATTCAGAACTTCAGTATATATGCTAGCCTTGCCCCTTTCCATATTTCTACCTATTCGCTCTAATAATGAGAATCCTGGCTCCCATTATCATCAACACACTAGCTTATCTGCTCAATTCTTACATTTAGAATCAGTCTTGAAGATAATTCAGATTGTCTCTTTAGCCCCAGCTCTTCTGGATACACAGATCAGATCAATCAAGCTTCCTCCAGCTTGACTCCATCCTGCTTAAGGCATATCAGATAAGTGCCTAGGCCTAATCAAAGGGAAGAGGTAGGAACCAACTAAGTTTGGGAGACAGTGATACTTGATACTATTAAAAATAATAATATTCCTGGGCTAAAAGTGTTTATGACTGTTGGTACCTTAACAAGACCTTGGGCCCCCAACCTAAGGGCTGTTGATTACCTCAGCAGGTGCTAGTCTAGCCTGATTGATACAACAATCTATGAGTGGTGAAGAGGGAAGGGTGGTGAAGAGGGCAGGATAGGGGGCAAAATATTCCCTAAGAGTAATTTCCTGCTCAGTTTTAAGACTGCAAAATTTCTATTCTGAGAGAGAGAGAGAGAGAGAGAGAGAGAGAGAGAATGAGAATGTGTATCTGTCCAAGATGGTTTGAGTATATGTGTGTGTATGTGTGTGTGTGTGTGTGTGTGTGTGTGTATATATATAATATCTTTTAAAAGATATATTATTATCAAAGGGGGGATTTACTAAATGCATTCCATTCAAGAACAAAAACCATGTAAAATAATACTCTAGTTTACATATTTAAAAATAATATTAGTTAATAATGATATCATGTTAATTTCAACATTCTCAGAAATTGAGATTTAGAACTACTTGGAGATAATGAACATGTTCATCAGAATTGATGGTTTGCTGTTTAGATTTGAAATGATCACACCAAACATATAAGAGTAATAAATGCCAGTGAAAGCATAGTTTCCAAACTCTGTAGAAACAGTTATTCTATTTATCAGTTCATCAAATAAATAAGTATGTCAGTCTTTCATTTGAAAAGTGTCATTAATTTAATAACTACAAGAAAAAATAAGACCCCAGTCCGGTTTTTGAAAACTCCCTGGGATGTAGACCAGTAGCTCTCTTGACAGGTACCTATTCACCTTCTCTCAACTTTCTCACCCTGGTAATGGGCATTCTTTCGAAGGAAACTGAATCAATGGAGACTTCCTTCATTGGTTATGTCACTCTATTCCCATCCTGGAGGTTGGAACACTCCGAGTGGTCTTGTGCTCCCCACATTCACCCTCTCTGAGCCTTAGTTTCTTCATCTGTGAAATAAGGGGCTAAGAAATATTAATTCTCAGATTTATTCTGGGTACAAATTTCCATTATTCTTTTACCATTAGGATTATTTATTTCCTTAAGTAAGATCCTCCAGTTCCATCAGAAGTCTTTCCTACTGAAATGATTTGATGAACCTGAATTCTTGGCTTGTACGAATCCAATGGGGAATTCACATGTAGTGCATGTTCTTATTTAGTTAAAGCTAATTCTCAAAGAGCCTCTGAAGAAATTTGTCTCATGAACATAAGAATGCATATAATTAATTAATATACTAGTTATTTTTTTCTGCTCCTGATCATATTTGGAATTTACAACACAAAGGCAGTGCCTAGTTCTGACTTCTGAACAACTTGACAAGAGCATGCAGTTCCTTTTCCCCACACTGTTTTTTCTCCTTTCCCTGAGAAGCCTGGCTTCTACTGTGTGAGAATCTGAAACTGATGATGACACTACCATCTGTCAGAGGGAGTCAGTGGATCTGAGATCCCTGTACCTCTGGGAGCTCTGGTTACTACAGCCTTTGCATACCTCCCTCCACCATCACCCAAAACTCCAATGGTTCCCCCAAAGTATTAGCTCTCCATTAGCATTCTCACCCACAATATCTCCCATCTACAATAGTCCTCAAGATTGTCTTTAAAACGGAAGCAGGTGAATTTAACTTCAGTTGTTGTTTTACTCATTTCTAGATACCATATCCTCATTGCTTTTCATGTGTGCTAAAGCACTGTTTATATTTTTGTATCCTCTGCTGGTATGTTCAGATTTTTTATTTATTTAAATAATGTTAAGTATAACATTGTATTATAACCTACATCTGATCTTTCTACAGGCTGAAGTATGTTTATGTCTAGTTTTGCTTTTATTAATTCTACTGGTATTTATTCAAATTGCCTTATTTTCTTATAGATCTGGTTATCTTGAATTAGTTCTTAGTCACTGTCTTTGAAATATTATTTGTGAGTTTGTTGGGATTGAGTCTAAATATATCACCTTAGTGAGGTTTTTTGCTTGCTTCTGCACACATGTGGAAAAAATAGCAGTTGGGAAACAATATCATGCCAATTTCATGACTTGGAGTACCTTGGCCTACTGTGCCTTCCCAATCTCTGCAGTGATTTCAATTCCAGTTCAACCTAACCCTAACGGTATAGCCTTTGAAGTCCCAGTAAAATACAGGTAAGGTCTTTTACAAATTGGATGAACATACAACCTGGTTTATTCAGCATGGTCCTAGTTTATGCCTGCTTCTCTAATGTAATTATTAATATACTCATGTATGAGTATATATGTATGTATGTGTGTTTACAAATAAAGAGATTTAGGCTGGGTACAGTGGTACTTGCCTATAATCCCAGCAATTTAAGAAGCTGAGGCAGGAGGATTCCAAGTTGGTGATTGCCTCAATTTGCTGGTGCCTCAACAACTTAGTGAGGCCCCAAGTAACTTAGCAAGATTCTATCTTGTGAGGAGCCACTCCTGAGCTATTTGAGTGTCTTCACTTGGCCTTAGAGCCAAGGAGATTTTGGTTTGGCAAATGCAAGCTATTTTGTGGCTCCTTCCACTTAATGGATTGTGCAATGCACATGACCTCTGTCTTCAGTCAGCTAGGAAGACTAATCTCCTAGCTCAGGAGTTGGGTGTGACCTATTGGGAACTGGATCGCTCACCTCCTACCTTAATTGGCTAACAACATTCTGTAGAAAGTCTTTGAAGTTCCCCCATATAAATAAAGCAAAGGCTGGCTCTCACTTGCTCTCTTTCCAGCCTGGAAGCTCGACCCTTAAGGTCGAAGAGCCATCCTACCCCTGCTCTTAAACCTATCTTCTATGTCTTGTGATTTTTTGCTGTATTTCTCAGCCAGCCCACTCCACGCAGGGGAACCCAGCTTCCGTCGCCTGCATGGGTCGCAGGCAAGAGTATCTCAAAATAAAAAAAATAATAATAAAACGGGTTTGGGTTATAGTTAAGTGGTTAAGCACCCCTGGATTCAATTCTTGGTACAAATAAATAAATAAATAAATAGATTCATTATGAAGACTTAACTCATATTATTATTGAGGCTAGGAAATCCCAAAATATGCAGTCAACAAACTGGGAAACCAGAAGAGCTGATGCTATGGTTCCTGTCTGTCTAAAGGCAAGATGAGACTCATGCCCTAGCTCAGACAGGTAGAAAGAGCAAATTCTTCATTACTCACTCTTTTGTTCTGTTCAGGCCTTTGCTGAATTAGATGAGGCCCACCCACACTGTGAAGGCCATCTGCTTACTCAGTCTACAAATACAAATGTTAACCTCATTAAGAAACACCTTCATAGACATACCCAAAATGTGTCTGGGAAACTCATGGCCCAGTCAAATTGGAAAATAAAAGTAATCCCCTTCACTCACTCCCTAGATGTCCTGATTTGTACAGTCAATCATTTCATCTTCCTTAAAGATTCCCCATCTTGGACAGATCCTGGACCTTGACAAATGCATCAGGGCAAAATGGCTTCACTGCTCTCAAATTTCACTTATTGCTCTGTCATTCTCTATTAATTTAATAGCACTTTGAGTCCTTTAAGGTGTGTGTGTGTTGAGTGTTTAAATTTTATCTGGAGGTTTTCTTTGATTGCACTCAGTGGACAGGTTAGTGAAAAAAAAAAAAAATCCACCAGCTAATTACTACCACTATAGATATGTTTGTATCCCTCAGCTGGAACTGGAAACCAGTTCTCCTATAGGAAAGGCAGCATTGTAGATGGATATTTAGTTCTACATGTTTTAAAGCTGCTTTACACATTAAAGTCTCTTTTTGAGAGACTACTTACCCTTAATGCTATTTCAGTGGCAAAAATAATTCCAAGTCCTAAATAACTAACTTAAAACCAAAATGATTTGGAGGCAGAGATGACCTTTATGTATATTTCAGTCTCTTAAACTTGTTCTACCTCACATTTTCTTAGAATAAACATTTTGAAATAGTGTAAGAATAAAATTAGATAAAAGATTGTCTGAGTATTATACCTTCCATGTATACAATTCCTTTAGTAATTAAGATTTAAACATCAGTCTCCCAATATGTGCTTTAGTTTATACCAATATTGTTCAAACTAAAACTAAACCCCTGTCTCTCACCATGCACAAAAATCAACTCAAAGTGGATCAAGGAATTTGAATTAGACCTAAGTTGTTGATTGATTATATATTCTCTATTAGACCCTATACCTAATAGAAGAAAAGTAGTCCCAAATCTTCATCCTGTCAGATTAGGCCCCAACATCCTTAACAAGACTCCTAAAGCACAAGAAATAAAATCAAGAATCAATAAATGGGACAGATTCAAACTAAAAATCTTCTTCTCCATAAAAGAAAAATCAATGAGTTGAAGAGACAGCCTACATTTTGGGAGCAAATTTTTGCCACACACGCATTAGGTACAAACTAATCTCCAGAATATATAAAGAACTCAAAAAGCTTAGTACCAAAACAAATAAGCAAACAAACAACCCAATCAATAAGTGGGCCAAGGAACTTAACAGACACTTCTCAGAAGAAGATATATAATCAATTAATAAATATAAGAAAAAGTGTTCAATAGCTTTAGTAATTAGAGAAATGCAAATCAAAAATACTCTTCTCATGCCAGTCAGAATGGCAGTTATCAAGAATACAAACAACAATAAATATTGGTGAGGATGTGAGGGAAAGGCACACTCATACATTGCTGGTGAGACTGCAAGTTCATGCAACCAATCTGGAAAGCAGTATGGAGATGCCTTAGAAAACTTGTAATGGAACCACCATTTGACCCAGCTATCTCACTCCTTGGTCTATACCCAAAGGACTTAAAATCAGCATACTCTAGGAAGACAGCCACATCAATGTTTATAGCAGCACAATTCACAATAGCTAAACTGTGGAAGCAACCCAGATGTCCTTCAATAGATGAATGGATAAAGAAACTGTGGTATATACATGCAATGGAATATTACTCAGCATTAAAAGAGAATAAAACTATGGCATTTGCAGATAAATGGAGATGGAGAATATCATGCTAAGCAAAGTAAGCCAATCCCAAAAAATCAAAGGCTAAAATGTTTTCTCTGATAAGTGTATGCTGATCCATAATGGGGTGGGGAGGGCATGGGGAAAATGGAGGAACTTTGATAGGGCAAAGGGGAAGGAGGAAAGAGGAGAGGCTACTGGGGCAGAAAAGATGGTGGAATGAGATAGACATTATTACCCTAGGTACATGTATGACTGCACATATAGTGCAATGCTATATCATGCACAATCAGAGAAATGAAAAGTTGTGCTGCAATTGTCTACAATGAATCAAAATGCTGTCATGTATACCTAATTAAAATAAATAAATAAGTAAATTTTTAAAAAATCTACAGCTTATGGTTAGGATCTAATAGCTATGACTCTAAAATAAATGTTACCCTCATTATTCATCCTTCTTTGAATATATAGTCTCATTACTCAAGAAATATATCTGCCTGACTCTGGTTCTACCCTACAACAATAGACTTCAGGTGCTGCTCTCTGTTCTTAACAGAATCCAGGCATCATCTCATGGTTCCCACCCTACCTCCTTTCTTCTTTTATATTCTTTAACATAATTTATTGGGATTCTGTTAGGCTGATACAGCTCCTGCGCCTTGGGTTCTTAGTAGGCAAACCAAAACTCAACTCAGAGTGAATGGCCATACCCTGACCAATCAGAAAGCACCAACTAGCCTCTAATTAGGAACTATCCCCTTAAGCCAATCAAATATTTTTTTTTCTTTCCTGAATACCTTTATAAAAATTTTCAGGGATAGGGATGTAGCTCAGTGGTAGAGTACATGATTAGTTATATACAAGGCCCTGAATTCAATCCCCGGTACCAAATAAATAATAAAAACATGCATACACACATTTAGAATAAAAGTTTTTCCCTGTACCTTCTCTTTAGAGCCCTGAACTGCCTGTGGTTTGGTGTTTCTAATTCATGAATTGCTGTCTGCTCAAATTATCTCTTTAAAATTTTAATGTCCCTAAGTTTATCTATTTGACACATTTTATTAGGTTATGGATAATAAAGCTTTAGTTGAACCAGTCAGTGAACCACAATAATTTTGCCTGGACTGGCTATGGATAATTTTAGACATTGGATCAGGCAAAGCTTTGGGGTAGAAGTATTCATACACACACACTTATTCATTTTTAATTAATTAAAAAATTCTCACACACATACACAGACATAAGTACACATATACTTATATTTTTTTTTTTTTTAGTAAAGATCTTGCTATGTTGTCTCATTTGCCTTCTAACTCTTGGGCATAAGAAATCTTGCCTCAGCCTCCCAAGTAGCTGGGACTAAACTGTTTAATGACCTTCTTTCTTTTTAATTTTAATTTTTGGTACTAGCCATTGAACCTGGAAGCACTTTACCACTGAGCTACATCCCACCCCCTTTTTATTTTCTATTTTGAGACAGGGTCTTGTCAAATTGCCCAGGCTAGTCTTAAACTTGTGATCCTCCTGACTTAGCCTCTCAAGTAGAGTTTCGATGGCATTCTATTAAGATGGAAGTGAAAGGCAATTTCCTACAGCCCAATATTCTCATTGTTTTAAAGGAAAATAAATTTTAAAACATTCTAATAAAGTGATTTGACAGTATCTTATTGAAAATTAATTATATTGTCAAAGTACTTAATATTTGTATTTTATAAATATAGTTTGCCTATTATTGCCTTACTTCCTTGGATTTTTTTCCTTCTGCAACTGAGAAGCTGCTTTGATTACAGAACAGTATACAGAGGTTTCCATTTTGGCTCTGAGTAGGAGGTTGCTATTTATATGATTCAAAAAATTGTAGACAGATTTTAGTTTTTAAACTAAGGAAAAATCAGAGTGGTGATATGTCAAATGAATTCAAGCAGAAATGGAGCACTCTTTGATTCTTATGTAACAAGAAGGAAAAAAAATCCAGAACTCCAACTTCCCATATTCTCAGCCCCTGGGGACTTACTCGAGAGAAGAGGAGCACATTTTTCTATCCCTTTCTCATTGCTTATAAAGGACTGGTAGGGAAATAATTTCTTCCTACAAATTTTTATTAAAAAATTATAACTTCAACTTTTTAAATTATTAATCCTTCTGACTAAGAGTACATGGAACTTTTGATTAGAGATAACTTAGGGTTTTTGCCTATGTACATAAGTGTTTCAATTGTCAAAAGAAAAAAAAGAGATAAAATTGAGGGTAGAATGCTAGCAACGGTGGAAAGTAAATAAAACAATGAGATACTTGCTGAGATAAACTAGTCAGTAAGAAATGGCTGGAGATAGGGATGGCTCACAGAAATGCCAAGTATAATTGTCTGAATATGCTCCCATGCACTCAGGTGCAGAATTGCCAAATCATTCCCCCAACATACTGTTTGGGGAGGTGGGAGTGGAGTGTGGGAGTTTCTAAATGCTTGCACAATCTGGAAATTTGGGGGAGGGTCTCTGGTCTTCAGTTGGTTGCTACTGAGGATAGATAATGATTACTATCAAGCCTGCCTTACCCATTCAAAGGCTAGTGACTAACTTGTCCATACTAGGTTTGATACAGGGATCTTGGGCCATGATCTTGTCATGGGTTGAATTGTAGACCTCTCCCAAAAAGATGTGTTGAGGCCCTAACCTCTGGTACTCCAAATGTGACTTTATTTGGTAAAAGAGTCTTTGCAGATATAATTTGTTAAGATGAGAAAGGTCAAACTGGAGTAGAGTAGGTCCCTAATCTATGACAGGTGTCCTTATTAGAAGATGTCCATGTGAAGACAGAGATACTCAGGAAGAATGCTTTGTGACTATAAAGGCAGAAATTAGAGTTGTACATGTGCAAACCAAGGAATTCCATGGATCTAGCATGTCATCAGAAGTAAGAAGAGGCAAGAAAGAAATCCCTTCTAGATTTCAGAGGGACAATGGTTCTACCAACACTATTTTTTTTTTTTTTTGGTACTGAGGTTGAACCCAGAGGCACTTTATCACTGAGCTACATCCCCAATTCTTTTTTAATTTTTAATTTTGAGAGAGGGACTTACTAAGTTGCCTCAGCTGGCCCTGAAATTGTGATCCTCCTGTTTCGATCTCCCAAGTCACTGGGATTACAGGTGTGTACCACCTGCCCAGCTGCTTCTGCCAACATCTTGATTTTAGACTATTAAAACTTTCAGAACTATGAGACAAAATATTTATGTTGTTTAAAGCATCCCAGTTTGTGGTACTTTGTTATGGCAGTCCTAGGAAAGTAACACAGATCTCAAGGCTATGGTATTTAACATTTAGTTACCAGGTATCGCCACTCCATCATCCCCTTGGAAGTTGTTACAACTGGGGTAACATCTGGGGGTGGGGTATGAATATGCCATACTCCTTCTTTAAGCCAAAGCTTGAGTCTTCTTCCTTTTTCCTTCAGTAGTGGCCCAGCTTATTCTCCCTTAAAGGATCTAGTCACAACAGCTATTTACTTGTTTAGTGGAGTTACGGGGAATGTAAAAAGACCTCGGACCTTAAAAACACAATATGTTTCTCTTTCTTATATTAGTGAGAGGGATCAAGAAATTTTATTCCTTCCTTGTGAGGTTATAGTGATTGAAGGAAATCAGTAACATCAAGAAAAGAGCCCACTGATTTTTTTCCTTAATAATTTACCCTGCTGTGTTAGTATGCTAATGTTCACTGCTCTGTGCTTGTCCCAAAGACAATCTCAGTTGTCCCAAACCTTTACTGGAAGGTTTGCATGAGCAACAGGGGGTATAAGAGACATAGAGGTATAGGAAAGTATGACCTTCTATCAACATCCTTGATGCCCTGGCCACTACATCAACATCAGCAGCCCACCCAGAGGAAATGGATGGTGGAAAAGTGGGCAGGGCTATGAGCTACAGATGAGAAAGGAGGACACATCTTCACTGAGGACTAACTCATACAATGTCCTGTTACAAAATCCCCTTTTGGGCATGCTGGTGTAAGGCGACCCTCAGGGGGATGAAGGAGTATTCATTTGGGTTACAGTTACATTTTAAAGTTGGCATGTGACTATTTGAAAGACTGTACCTGAATATTGGGAAACTATGAGAGATTTATTAAAGGAACAGGACACTCCCAAAGAATCTCGTCTCCACTTTTCCAGAGGAAATGAACTGGAAATATAATGCATAATCAAAGAGAACTGAACTGATGGTAATAACAATCTTCCTGAATGCAAAAGATAAAATTTTCAATATATTCCCTAAAATCCATGAAATCATTGCCTTTGATCTTCAAGAGTAATCTATAAAACTGCAGAAGTGAGAACCAAGAGTTACCAGCCTACTTATAAAATGTTTAAATTCCATGTAATTTTTTAAAAAAAATCTATGTAATTTTAAGTCTAAAATATATTCCTTGAAATAAATGACTACAGACATAATATTCCTCACTTAAGATATAACAAAACCTTAAGAGAACAAGATCTCTTCCCCCTTTTTTTTCTTTTGACTTGCAATCAGATCAGTTGGTTCTTTCTGAGAAAACAACATGATTTTTTAAAAAATTTAATTAATTTCCAGTATCTCTGACCAGTGCTTTCTTCATGCTGACAACCCCTCCTCCTAACCATCCAACCTAGTCAGGCTGCCCTGCTAGGGATGCATTTTCTAAAATTTGCTTTAACTCCTTTACATCAAAACTTATACATCTGGGCTGGATGTGGATATGGTGGTACACACCCATAAACCCAGCTACTTGGGAGACTGAGCCAGGAGGATTGCAAGTTTGAGGTCAACCTGGGCAACTTAGTGAAACTCTGTCTCAAAATAAAAAAAGGCGGGGCTAGGGATATAACTTGTGGTAAGGAGCCCTTGGATTCAATCCTCAGTACTAAATATATATAGTTGTAGATATAGATATATAATGCCCAGTACTAAATACATGCTCACATACAAACAGTTTGGGACTGCTTCAGAATATCTCAGAGAGAAGAAAAAGTGTGTGTAAGAAGATAAATTAAACAAAATTAATAACTTGATAAATTTTGATAATTCTTAAAACTTGGGTGATGAGTAAATATTCTTTCTACTTTGGTATATTTTAAATTTTCCATAATAAAAGCTTATTCAACAATACAAAAATTACACATCTGGTCTAGTTCCATTGACGATTCCTTAATGCCAAGAGGTAATGAATATATTAATATAATTAGCACATTCTAATGAGTTACACATGTTAACTTGCATCTTAATATCTTAAACTGCATCTAGAAGGACAATTGGAATTGAGTCTAATGTGATGAATATTATAAAAGTTAGGGGGAAAAGTTTGGGGAAAAAAGTTTTGGAAAAGGGCTTAGATTAAATCATGGTATATAGGTCTTGAACAGATTCTGAGCATGACCTAAAAATTGTATTTTGTACTCATATTTTAAAGGCAAAAATAGGAAATGTCTTATGCTTCAATTACTGAAATAGTTATACCATTTCACACCTCAGCATCTTTCCTGTGACCTGACCCTGGAGTGGTGCTCTATCTCACTTGATTGCCTCCAGTGGGAATGGCGTGGAAGTGGAGGTGGGAGGTTTGGCAGGAAATTAGCAGCAGCTCATTTACCTACTAGTGATCATCTCAGTCAGGCTGCAGCATGCCAGAAGAGGCAGCTTTGCTTCAGCAGAATATCTGAAAATGTCAGTCTTATTCCTTTTCTGCAATTATTTTTACCCTTTACATTTTCATTATTCTGAATTTTGGAAAGTATCTGAATGTGGAAATGAGTCCAGTTTTTTTTTCTTTATTCTGTTATTTTGGCATTTGCTGTACCTGTAAATTAATTCCCATTTCTAGTAAATTATTTTTTATTTCTCAATAAAAATTAAACACAAATAATTTGGTATGTTCTAAATGAATTGAATGGTTTTAAAAAGTATATGGGGTCAGGTTTACATAGTTGAGCTTGTGGCTCAACTTACATGCTTATAAAATGATATTAAAGCTAGTCTCAGGCATTTTGAGAATATGTTTGTTACTAGTTAAAATTCTTCCTAACTTGACACTTCCAGCTCTCTCCAGCCCTTTCTACTTCTTTCATGCAGCACCTTAGCTTGACCTGCCCTAGCCTCATCTTTCTCAACCATATTCTGCCATTTGTTTTGTTTTGTTTCAGACAGTATCTCACTATGTTGGCCAGGCTGGTCTCAAACTCCTCAGCCTCCTAAGTAGACGGGACTATATAGGTTCACACCACTATACCTGACTGGTAATCAATTTAACCCTGCAACTCAAAGTGGTACTTTTTGCTAGGTTTCTCATATTGACATTAAAAATCTCAGAAGTTTCCAAAACTTTAATTAATTTGAGTGATTTTGAAAAATAATGCATTTTTATTAAATAAATTCCTACAAGTTTTGGGACAACACATTTTTATAATTTAAAGTCTAAAAACTACTTCTAATAGTTTCTAAATTAAGACAAGTAGCATTATATATTATGTCCAAGTGTTCTTTGACTTAGAATTATTTATTCCATATTACTTGAGGGGCCCATTTGGCTCAGTTCTAGAATACTTAGCTCAATACTTAGATAACTGTTATTAGAGTATCCTGTCAAAGAAGTAAATAAATCTTTCTGAATGGTGATTGAGACTCAGGCTGTGGAGCTAGGGTTG
>NW_025999982.1:32342702-32349527 GCF_001458135.2 Marmota marmota marmota | reverse complement strand
TTTTTTTTTTTTTTTTTTTTTTTGCTGGCTGTCAGGTGGGGATCACTCTCAGTTCCTACAGACCATCTTCAGGTCCTAGCCAAAGATAACACTCACAGCACACAGTTACTTGTTCAAAGCCAGGAGAATCTTCCTCTGGTTGGCTATGGGTGGTGACAGAGAGTCATATGAAAAGTAGAATGATCTCCAGACTATCTTATCACTTTTGCCATATAATTCAGCCTAATCAGGAAAATGACTACCTCATCACATTCACAGATCCTACCCTCCCTGAAGGGGGATGGAATTACACAGTTTGTAGTCACTAGGGGGAGGGAATTGTGGGTGCCATTGTAGGATTCTGCTTACCACAAATACTGAATTATTTTATGCTGAGAAAACATCTATTAACTGCATAATATATCTCTAGTATTCTGATAAAACTGGGGGAACAAAACTAAATAAAATGAATCAGAAATACAAAGATAGATAAGAAAGTCCACAACCTAATGGAGGACACAGACTTGAAAGTTAATTATAAAGTAAATTACTATGTCTTTAAGTTGAAGGTGTAAACGACACAGAAAGGAGATGAAATATAGGAAAGAGGAAGGCATTTAAGGTAGAAGCACATGCTTATCTATCAAGATATGAAGGTATTGGAAAACTGTTTTGAGAGGCTGCAAGTAGTGGGGTTTGACTAGAATGGAGGGGAACTATAGAGGAGAGACCTGAACAGATGTTAAGGGACAGACTAAGAAGGGACACAGAATGTACATTTCATCATAGGCTGGGACCACAAGGAATTTGTGAAGAAACATTAATAAATTAAGGTCACAGAAGCCAAGTTACACAAAGAAAAAAAATTGTACCTTATGATAAGACTTCTGCATAAACAACTGAAAAAAGTCTCATGCAAATTGATAACAAAAAGACCAACATCCAATAAAGACAGCAAAATACAAGAAAAATAAATTAGCAGAAGATGTTTCCAAAAGGCTAATAACCAGGAAAAAAAATTCAACCTCACTTGTGACTTGTGTTAAACAGCACTTGTGGAAGTGAAGATTAAAATTTCAAAATACCATTTTTGGCTATGAATCTATTAGTATAACAGCTAATACTAAAGGATAATAAATATAGATAATTTTTGTTTTCTTCTTTTGTTTTTCTTTTCTAAATTTTCCTCAGTTAGCTCATATTACTTCTTAATAACTTTCTTTTTAGAAGTAATATATTCATTTGTTTTTTTGTTTTTTTTTTAAATAGAGCTCCTAAAGGAAAACAACAGTCCCTGTCTAGGCAATTCACTCCCAGAAGCAAAAATTTAGAGTGCTTCTATTTGATTCTTCTGTATTTAGTTCCATATTTCTAAATACTATATGTATGTTACTCTGGATATATCAATTTTAGTAATTATCTATTGATGTATTATTAATGATTTATAGATTCAGCTCTTTAACACTATTATTCTCAGCCTACTTTCCAAAACCTCTTAATCACAGGTCTGCCATAATGAGAAAAGTAGGGAGTTAGAAGTCTCCATCTGGAACTGTTTGATGCAAGAATACCCTACCACAGCTGATGTCACTGCTATCACTGTCCCTTGATTCCACAAAGCTAGTGACTAGATACTAGATTGCTGCTGTAGATAAGTCCAAAGTCTTCACAGCTGTTCCAGCCAGCCATAAAAACGAACAGCAGGAAAACAGCCCTGCCTCACATTCCCTTTTAAACTGCAACAAGTGCACCTAATTGACAGAACTTTTGCACACAGCACTTTGACTAGAAATGTAATTTCTGGGGGCTGGGGTTGTGGCTCAGCGGTAGAGCACTCACCTGGCACCTGAGAGGCCCTGGGTTCCATCCTCGGCACCACATATAAATAAATAAAACAAGTGTACTGTGTCCAACTACAAATAAAAAATAAATATACATAAAAAAAGAAATGTAGTTTCTGGCATTCTAACTCCTACAAAATGGAAACGTTCCCCAGATAGGTGGAATAGAGGACAAAGGCTAACCTACACAATTACTACAGTACAGATGTACAAAAGGGCAGTGTTCTGTATAACATCCATAGGAGGATGAGGAGTAGCTATAATGACCTGGGATGGTCAGTGTGTTATGGTTCTCCAGAGAAATAGAACCAGTAGATCAGATATAGATACTTAAGAGAGTATTTGTTACAGAAATTGCTTCCAGTGATTGGGGAGGCAGAGAAGTCCTATGATATGCCATCTGCAAGTTGGAGAACCAAGGAAAATTATTATTTCTGAGTCTGAAGACTTGAGAACTTGAGGATGTGAGGCACTGGGGTAAGTCCCAGAATCTGAAAGTTCAAGAATCTGTAATTCTGATTCTTCTCTGGGCAGAAGATGACAGATGTCCCAGTTCCAGAAGAGCCACTCCCTTCTCTGCCTTTTTGTTCTATCCAGGCCCTCAACAAATTAGATGATGCCAGCCCACACTGATGAAGGCAGATCTTTACTCAGTCTACTGATTCAAGTGTTAACTTCTTCTAGAAACACCTCACAGACACACCCAGAAATAATACTTTACCAGCTATCTGGGGATCCCAGTCAAGTCAACACCTAAAATTAAATATCAGAATTAATTAACTGGAAAAGCATTGAATGTATGACATAACTGGTTTGTTTGTTTTATTTTGAAGGAAAGAGGGCATTTCTCTTACCTAATTTATACCTAGCTTTATTTCACAAAGAATTGGAGGAAAAGAAAAGAGATGAAGTGATGATAGAAAAGGCAGGAGGTATTATAGTCAGCATCAAACTACATACTGTGAAATAAAAAGATATGGATTGTTTTGCCTAGTTGAACATTTGGTATATAGGTATGGATGATGACAGAGGGTTGTGACTCATATAATGAAAGGTTCAGATTTGATATGAGACACCCACTCAGAAGTCCTGACATTTTTGAGCAGCAGAATAAAAATGAGAGAATAACTATCAAAACAAAATCTTATATGAGCATTTTAGAAAATAAGGAATCCAGCTGAGTCATTGACTTGGGATGAGACAAAATATGAAACTTTTCTGGCAAATAAAGAATCCAAATTTTATATACCTTTACAGTTGTAGATTCCAATTTGAATAGTGTGATCTCCTGTGCTAAAGAATATAAAGTGCTTTAAAATAATGGTTACAGTCCACATTCTATAACATCTCAGTGTATAAATTTTTATTTTTTCCCCCCAAAGGGGACACTTACAGACAAGTCCTGTAACAAACAACCCTAGTTTTCCCTTTGCGCATGTTGTCCACTTCCAATATTGTAAGTTGCTTTTAAAAGCGTTCTTGATTTTCATCTTCTCACATCTGCATCAACAAACTCCCTTCTTAATATATGACTCCATTTTACTAGAAATAGTTGATTAAGAGTACTTGAGGTTTCATGTCTTCAGACAAGCTTCTGCTTGCTGAAGTTAAGAAGTATAGGTCCTAAACATATCTAAATCTTATTTTAAAAGAATATAGGATGGGGGCTGGGGTTGTTGCTAAGTGGTAGATCAC
Source organism: Marmota marmota marmota (assembly GCF_001458135.2). NCBI lineage: Eukaryota > Metazoa > Chordata > Mammalia > Rodentia > Sciuridae > Marmota > Marmota marmota. The sequence goes on along the minus strand of NW_025999982.1, from coordinate 32,346,012 downwards.
TTGCCTTGCATGTGTGAGGCACTGGGTTCAATTCTCAGCACCGTGTATAAACAAATGAATAAAATAAAGGTCTATTAACAACTAAAAGGAAAAAAAAAAGAATATAGGATGCTCAGAAAGACCCTATCTCTAAATAAAATATTAAAAAGGGCTGGGACGGGGGTGGCTTAGTGCTTAAGCATACCTGAATTCAATCCCTGGTACAAAAAAAAAAAGAGTAAAAAAATATAGGATATTCATGTTAATTAATCAATGCTATGTAAAAGACACAAGAATAAATTATAGGCTCAAATCCCCAATCTTTATGGAAGCATTCTTCAAATACGCAGAAATATATAGATGTTTAGCATGTTATAAGGATTAAATCTTATTTTTACATTTACATATTATATTTTATATATTTTACACATCTGTATTGTATGCTCCAATCAAACTGATTCTGAACTAGTTTTCTTGGATGAATGGTAGTGGACAAATAACATTATGTATGCCCCCAACCATATCTATACATGATAGTTCCACTAAAATGTAGTTGATGTTAAATTTTAATGAACTGTCCATAATGAAAAGTTTTATTTTATTTTTTTCCACTGAGAATTTAACCCCAGTACTTTACCTCTAAGCTACATCCTTTACCATTTTTATTTTGAGATAGGGTCTCACTAAGTTTCTTAAGCTGGTCTTGAACTTGTGATCCTCCTGTCTCAGCCTCCCAAGTGTGCCACAGTGCCTGGCTAATTTTGCCCTTTCTGAAGATTATCAAAATACTCAAGGGGCCATGTTGCTTATGACCTAATAATAATAATAAATCCATTACATTCTAAATTTTCGTATAGATTTGATTAATTATTATAGAGAATTTATATTTTCCCCACTAAGGAGGAGAGATGCAAAAAATAGCATGTTAGAACCAAGACCAAGTGTCATGAAGGAGTGTCATAAAGATCTATTTCAACAAAAATCTTAAGGAAAAAGAACAAAATGTCCACAGAACACAAATACTGAATACTTACTATATCAATATTTCTTAATTTCCTAAATACACTCCATTATTGTTTATATATGGTTTGAATGTGACCCTCAAGTTTTCAAGCTTGATCCCCAGTGTGGTGATGTCAAGGTGGTGGGACCCAGGAGATCCTTAGGTCAATTGGGATGTGCCCACAGAAGGGATTAACATACTGCTTGTGAGACCCCAGTCACTCTGGCTTCCTATTTTGCCGTGTGATCTTTTTCTTCCACACATGCATGTGCTCCCTGACGACACAGACAGGGGTCCCTCACAAGAGCCAGTTCCATGCTGTTCAGCCTCCAAAACTCTTGAGTTAAATAAAACTCTTCTCTTCACAAATTATCCAAACTCAGGTATTTCTTTATAGCAATGGAAAACTAATACAGGTTCATATTCATGTGTAGTTAAATAATTTTATAATTCATTCATTGAAGCCTGTCTGAGCTTAGAGAAGTCTAAGAGAGGCAGAGAGCTTAGTTCTAGTGGTTATGCAGAGGATGATCACCAAAAGTGCTCTTCTTAGTTCAGGAATGGCTTAGGAATTTTTATATATCCATAAATCTTCTTTATATCAATCCACTTGCTTTTTATCTTCTTGATTAATGTCCATGGAAGACTTACATATGTCAAGGTCTAAACATATTTGATTAGGAAATGTACTAAATAACAAATGTCCCATTAAATGGTGAAAATCCAGGTCTCTGAAGTTTTACCAAAACTCCTAAAAGAGACAGCCTCTTGAGTGAAGTAAAGTCACTTATAATGCACTTAAGTCTTCCGTTTGTTTCATTTATTGTCCAATATACAGAGCCTAGCAGACTATACCAGATAATCAATACTGATTAAATGAATGAAATCATCAGATACTCTTAATTGTACTTCTAATTGATTAATCAGTGTTTGTTAACTAAGAGCTCACTGTCCTGTCCTGTTAGGAAATTATCACTCATTATTATTAATTGCTATTATGAAGTCTTTTCATTTGTTATTCAGTAGCAGAAGATGGCTTAGGACTGATCTTCTGAGTTAAATAACAGATATTATATTTGGACACACAGTAAGTCCCAGCAACTGACATCAAAGAAAAAAAATGCTGAACATAATTCAGTTCAATCAAAACACCAAATATGAACATGGCTCCATGGTGTAAGCACTGTACATAAAGTCTCAACCTATAGTTTTCCAAAAATTCCACAAGTAATGTAAAATGAAAGTCTTTAAACTATTATTGCACTAGAAAAAGCCACAAGCTTTGTGTGACATTTTTCTGAAAACCTGTCTATAAGTTATTCTTTTAAAATTATCCATGTTAATTTGGGTTCTGTAAGAAACAGATGGCAAGATAGGATTTCATCTGAAAGAGTTTTATTGAAGGAGACATCTGTGAACTATAAAGAGGAAGAGTAGGCATGGTCTGACACCAGTGAAAAGGAGAGTAAAAGAATGGAGAATTGGGTGAAATCTCAGAGAATAGCACAGTCTAAAGAAAATTCTGGGTGAGTTAATGGAGTCCTTCATCCAATGCTACCCATTATCGGGGGTTTGGATGCAGCATTAATAACCCTGCCATACTCATTCATTGACTGGAAAAGTAAGAACACAGTGGCAGATCCCATGGAGATAGCAGCTGAGGTCTGAGTCCACTCTGCTTCCCACAGGACGATGTTTGAGTGATACATTTCCCAGGGCTGTCATATCTTTGTAAGTACCAAAGTCTTCAAGTTTTTTCATTAATATTTGGTGGATACAAAGACCATAAATCATGCCACCAATTTTACCTGTACTATTTGATTACCATTATGAAACACATTATTAAGAGAGGCTAAGATTTCTATTATCTTAATATGATTTTGATTGTTTATGTATATTTGCTTTAAAAAGTATTTGAATTGTCTTTATCACATATCATGATAATTAATATAGAACACAAGCAATATTTTATTGATATTTTACAATACAAAATCATTTAACATACCAGTTTGGAATGTTAACTTAGTAAACCCTCACTAACTTGGACTAATTAGAGTTTGAATAAATTATATTTTAAAATAAATGTGGTTATTATTTGGTACTACACACAGTAATTGCAAGTAGAACAAATATTGACTCAGAGATGACAAATGATATAAAGACAAAATGACTAATGCTAATTAGCAGACTAGTTTGTGGAGAGAATATATGTTTTAAAGTTCATTCTCTTAGCTGGGTGTGGTGGTACACATCTGTAATCCCAACTATTCAGGAGGCTGAGGCAAGAGGATAGCCAAATTCAAGGCTAGCCAGGGCAATTTAGTGTGA
>NW_025999982.1:32309975-32342371 GCF_001458135.2 Marmota marmota marmota | reverse complement strand
CCCACCGCCCAATGCATGTTGAAATTTATTCCCAATGTAATAGTATTGAGAGGTTGTGAGAACTTTAAAAGATGATTAGGTCATTAAGATAATTAAAGTTCACTAATGGGAGTAATTTAGTTCTCTTGGAACTAGATTCATTACTTACTGTAAGAGCAGATTATTATAAAGTAAGGCTGCCCCTCATTCTTTTTCAGACATGGTTTTCTACTATGAGATGAAACAGGATTGAAAGCAGGAATCAGAAATATGATATGTTAGACAGAGCAGGGGCTTCCATTGTAACGATTCTGTTTCTTATTCCATCATGTCCAAATTCATGTACAAATTAAGCCAGAAAGCATGTGATCAATCATGTGATTGGCGCCCAATCAACATTAGATTGAACAGGGCGTGCACAACCATTGAGTGTCTCACTTCGACTGGATGCAGAAACTCCCCTCCCTAAAAGTCATCAGCCAATAGCTTTAAAGGTCACTTTTTAGCAATACCACATATATACCTGGACCACAGAAACTTCTGGCAACCCTCTTGTGACCCCTTCCTTGTGGGAGTTCTGTTTCCTCACTGTTTCAAAAGTAAGTTCTGTCTCACCCTTGGATATCATTCTTCATATATACAAGACAAAGAATCTACACCTCATTGCATCTCAGCATGAGGCCCTTGCCAGAGGCTAATAGTCTTAGACTATCCAGCCTCCTTAGAACTATGAGTCAAAATACTTTTCTTTATAAATTATCTAGACTCAGGTATTCTGTTATGGCAACACAAAACAGATTAAGACAATGACACCCTTGAATCCTTTTAATGTTAAATTTTATTATTACACTGGGCCCTATATGAAGACCCTTAATTTAATCTTAAGTGATATTTTAAGGAAATATTTTCCCACTTAGTTAAAAACCACTGAAAAGGACTTAATTGCAGATTATAACTACTATTAAAAAGTCTCCATTATCTTAGTTGATTGGTCTGGTTATTAGATTGGGCTTGATAGTGTGCTATAATTTGAAATATTCCTCTGGATTAGCAAATAAGAAACGGTTTTATATTCTAGAAAAAGATCTAGACATAGCTATGAATATGTTCTTGCCTAGGATGCAGATTTACATTTATGCTGTTTAAATAATATGTTCCACAATTCAAAGGTAAAAATAAGCACAGAATGAAATATAACAATACTGTAAAAACAGAGCTTTATGGCCAGGCATGATGGTGCACACTTGTTACCCCAGTGACTTGGGAAGCTAAAACAGGAGGCTCAAAAGTTTAAGGCCGGGGGTGCTGGGGTTGTGGCTCAGTGGTAGAGTGCTTGTCTCGCATGTGTGAGTCACTGGGTTTGAGTCTCAGCACCACATATAAATAAATGAATAAAATAAAGATCCATCAACAGCTAAAAAAAAAAAAAAAAAGTTTAAGGCCAGCCTCAGCAACTTAGTGATACCCTGTCTCAAAACAAAAAGGGCTGGGGATGTAGCTCAGTGGTAAAGCCCCTGGGTTGGATCCCTAGTTCTGAAAAACTAACTAACTAAATAACTAAAACAGAGTTTTATGGCATGAGCCAAATTTTACATATACTAAGTACTAAGTAGGGGTTGAGGATGTTGCTCAGGGGTAGAATGCCCTGGGTTCAATCTCCCAAAACAAACAAAATAATCAAATTACATCCCCTCTCCAATTCTCTTTCTTCTTAAAACTACCCTTCTCTCTCCAGCCACATTGTCACAGTGAGAACCACCACCTAAATGTGTGACCCATCTTACCTGCCATTCTGAGTGATTCAACTATAGACACCTGATTTGAGCTTGGGCAATGAGCTTTCTTTTCAGGGAATTTGCAATTAGGAGTAAGAAATTCTAATCTCAGTTGTGCTGCTCTCTTAAACTGAGTAGTTAACTAGGAGCAGTTACTTTCTGCCCAGTGGACTGAAAAGCTAGTTAAGAGACAAAAAACAATTTTAAACAGTGATGAGACAAGAGAAGAGAGGAAAATACCCTGGTTTTCATATAGTATTTAAAGTACCAAGTTTATAGTCTTTTTCTAAAGTCCAGTATTATCACTGTACTTGAATGCCTCACCCTTATCTGTACCCTGATAATCTACTGCAACTTCTGCTGTTTCAAATTTGGACAGAAAAATTTCTTAAAATATTGCTCAAGTAGGTTTGTTACATATATCAGAGAAGATCTCAACTTATATATTTTGTCATGTGAATAATGAGGTACAATCAATCAATCAATCAAATGTCAGGGGCTTAGAAACCCTTTTTTTAAAAAAATAGATACACTGATGGTCAATATGGTGATTTTTCTCATTGTTGAAATATGCTTTATTATTGGTAAAAAGTTATGACAATAACATATTTCATTTCTTTCATCTATCTTCTCAATAGCCACATCATGTTTTCTTGATATCTTAAAAATTAAGAGAAAAATTTTACCACACTTACTTTTCAGTGGTTCTTTCTCTAAATGGGAATCCTCTGGTGCATCAAAACGACCTACTGGTAACTTTGGCTTCCTAAGGGGTTGTTTGACAGATTCAGACTTCCCTTCTTGAGAAGAACTCATTTTCCTCAAAGACTGACACAGAATTGGTGATCCTAGCAGAGAGGAGAAAGTAGAAAAATAGGAGCTATTCACATATTCTCCTTTTAAAATTGAATTTTTATATATATTGGTTTATACATTCACCTTTATCCAAGTTCAAAAGGCACAAGAATATATAGAGTGAAAATCCTTGCCTCCAGAAGCTCTAGTTTCTGGACAGTTATTTCCTAACCTTGGAGACAAATAGTATTACTAGTTTTAAAAGAAGAGCTATAAAATACATTAATTAACCATTATCATAACTGCAGAAACTGAAGTAAAACACAGATTCCTGTCTGAAGCAATGTCAACATACCAGGAATTAGACCATTAAGAGTAAATAGCATGGAAAAAAAAAAGAGTAAGTAGTATGGGAAAAAAACAAAAGAGTAAATAGTATGGAAAAAAAAGAGTAAACAGTATGAACTTATCTCAACATCTTAAAGTCCATTTATGACAAACCCAAAGTCAACATTATACTGAATGCAGAAAAACTAAAAGCATTTCCTCTAAAGTCAGAAACAAGATAAAGCTGTCCACTCTCACCACTACTATTCAATACAGCCCTGGAAACAAAGCAATCAGGCAAGAAAAGGAAATTAAAGGGTTACAAATAGGAAAAAGAAGTCCTTAAACTATCTCTGTTTGCCAATGACATGATCCTATATCTAGAAGACCCAAAAAACCTCACGAAGACTTCTGGAGCTTATGAATAACTACAGGAAAGTAGCAGGATACAAGATCTATACCCATAAATCAATAGTTTTTCTATACTCCAAAACTGATTCAGCTGAGGAAGAAATCAGGAAAACCACACCATTCAAAATAACCTCAAAAAAAATATATAAACACACACACACACACACACACGGGAATTAATCTAACCAAGGACATAAAAAAATCTACACTGTAAATTACAGAGCACTAAAGAAAGAAATAGACCTTGGAAGATGGAAAGACCTTCCATGTTCCTGGATAGGCAGAATCAATATCGTCAAAATGGTCACACTACCAAAAGAAATATACAGATTCAATGCAATAATCATCAAAATACCAATGCATTCTTCAGATAAATAGAAAAACAATTCTAATATTCATTTGGAAGAATAAGAGATGCAGAATAGCCAAAGCAATACTAAGCAAGAAAAGTGAAGGAGACATCACAATACCTGATCTGAAATTATACTACAGAGCCACAGTAAAAAACAAACAAACAAACAACAAATAAACAACAACAACAAAAAAAAAACAGCATGGTAATGGCATCAAAATAGATGTGGAGACCAATGGCATAGAATAGAGGACACAGAGACAAATCCACATACCTACAGTCATCTAATATTTGATGAAGATGCCAAAAATATATTTTGGAGAAAATACATCCCCTTAAACCAATGGTCCTGGGAAAACTGAACAGCTATATGTAGAAAAATGAAACTCTCTCTCACCCTGCAAGAAAAGGAAATTAAAAACTCAAATCAAAATGGATCAAAAATTTAGGAATTAGACCAAAAACTTCACAATTTATAGAAGAAAACACAGGGTCAACACTCTTTCATATAGATGCTAGCACCAACTTCCTTAACAAGACCCCAAAAGTGCAAGACATAAAACCAAGAATCAATAAGTGGGATGCCATCAAGCTAAAAAGCTTCTGCACAACAAAGGAAGTGATTAAGAGTATGAAGAGAAAGCCTACAGAATGGGAGAAAATCTTGGCCAGCTGCTCCTCTGATAGGGAATTAATATCCAGGATATACAAAAAAACTAAAAAAACTTAACACCAAGAAACAAATAACCCAATCAATAAATGTGCAAAAGAACTAAACAAACTTCTCAAAAGAAGAAACACAAATGGCCAACAAATATATAAAAAAAGTTCAACATCTCTAGCAATCAGAGAAATGCAAATCAGAATACACTAAGATTTCATCTCCAGTCAGAATGGTAATGATCAATAATACTAATAATAAATGCTGGTGAGGCAATGGAGGAAAAGATACATTTGTACATTGTTGATGTGACTGCAGACTATTACAATCACTCTGGAAAGCAGTACAGAGATTTCTTAAAAACCTAGAGATGGAACCACCACATGACCCAGTCATCCCACTTCTTGGTATCTTCTCAAAATATCTGATATTGGCATATTTACAGAAATATACCCACCTCAATGTTTATAGCAGCACAATTCACAATAGCTAAATTATGGAATATAACCCAGATACCCATCAGTAGATGAATGGATTAAGACTGTGATATATTTATACAATGGAGCTCTATTCAATCATAAAAAAGAATGAGCAGAGGGCTTGGGTTGTGACTCAGGGGTAGAGTGCTTGCCTAGCATGGGTTCGATCCTTAGCACCACATAAAAATAAAATAAAGATATTGTGTTCACCTAAAACTAAAATAATAAATAAATATTAAAAAAAAAAGAATGAGCTGGGCATGGTAGCACATGGCTGTAATCCCAGTGGCTCAGGAGACTGACACAGGAGGATCACAAGTTCAAAGCCAGCCTCAGCAAAAGCAAAGCACTAAGCAACTCAGTGAGACTCTCTCGCTAAATAAAATATAAAATAGGGCTGGGGGATGTGGCTCTGTGGTTGAGTGCCCCTGAGTTCAATCCCTGGTACAAAAAAAAAAAAAAAAGGCATGAAATCATGGCATTTCCTGGTAAATGGATGGAAATGGAGAATATTATGCTAAGTGAAATAAGCCAAACTCAGAAATTCAAAGGTCAAATATCTTCTCTCATATGTGAAAACTAAAGTAAAACAAAGGAAAAATGGAGGGAAGAATAAGATAACATAAAGGGGAAATCATTAATGTAGAAGGAGATGAAGAGGCAGAGTGGAGAGAAGGGTTAAGGGGAGGCAATGCAGAAAGAATTCTTTAAACATCTTGTTATACACATATATAAATATACCACAGGGAACTTCACCTTTATGCATAGTAGAAAGAATCAATCAAATGTAAATAAACAGATAGAGAAAAGAAGTCCACTAGAGTAGAGGAAGGAGAATAGGAGAGGGAAGGGAGCACAGAAAGGGAAAGGAGGAGGGTAAAAGGGAGATCATGAACTGAAACTGAATTCCATGCATGTAGTGAGTTTGTCAGGATGAACCCAACTATGTATAACTGTAAGACTAATTTTAAAAATTATATATATATGTATATATATGTATATATAAAAATATATATTTTGTGTGTGTGTATATATATATATATACATATATATATACACATATAGAAAGAGAGAGAGATGGGGTGGGAGTATATTTAAAAGCAAAAAAAGTTGTATAAATTTTTCAAAGAGAATATTTAGTATTTAAATTACTAGAGTTCACAAGGGACTGCATTTAGTTTTCTTACACTTAAATACGTATCAGGGTCCTCCTTCCCTATTAACGGAAAATTTTAAAATGTACTGGGTATCCGTGATGTGTAAATGAAATCACTTTCTCTTTAAGTTTCAATGGGAAAGGTAAACTATCAGCACAATGAGTTATCCAACCCCTTTTTGAGATATGTTCTATAGGCAAAACCACTCTGAAAAAAATGATACAGGTGGGTGGTTTTCAACTTCTTAAAAAAGAATAGCTCTAGGGCATTGGGATTATGGCTCAGTGGTAGAGTGCTTGATTAGCATGTGTGAGGCACTGGGTTCAATCTTCAGCACTGCATAAAAATAAGTAAAATAAAGGTACTTATTTAAAAAAAAATAGAATAGCTCTAGAGGGAGATGGATTTGGGTACCAGTTCCAGTTATAGCACTGTGACAGGCAGAATAATAATGCCCAAAGATCATCAGAACCCAATACCCAGAACCTTTAAATAGGTACTATGGAGAAGGAAAATTCTGGTGACAAAAGAAAATTAAGGTTGCTAATCAAATGACCTCACACTAGGAAGATTATACTGGTTTATTATCTGGGTGGGTCCATGTAATTACAAAGGTTCTTAAGAACAGAAGAGAGAACTGGAAGATACAAACAGAGAGATAAGAGACTTGGCCTGATGTTGATGGCTTTGAAGGTTCAGAAAGGAGGTGAGTCAGGGAACATGGGCAGCTTCTAGAAAGTAAAAAAGGGAAATAAGTAGATTTCCCTCAAAAGTCTACAGAAAGGACATGGCCCTAACTTAACTTTTGATATCAGCAAAAGGTAACTAATCAACCACTTACTAATTCTGACCCTGGTTAAGTTACACTTTCTGCTTCTTCCATTATGAACAATATCTAGCCATCACTATATAACCATATCTCTTGTTTAAATCACACACTGAGAAAAAATAAACTGAAAGATTTAAAATGTGCACACAAACAATCTGGGGAATCTTTTAAAATTCAGATTTTGAGTAGTTCTTGGCAGGAGCCTGATTCCTCCCCACCCTGAATTATTGGGGATTGAACCCAGGGGTGCTTAACCACTAAGCCTTTTTTTCTTTTGCAATTTTGAGAGAGAGTCTTGCTAAATTGCTCAGGCTGACCTCAAACTTGCAATCTTCCTGCCTCAGCCTCCTGAGTGCTGGGATTATAGGTGAGTGCCACTGTACCCAGCAACATCTGCATTTTAAATAAGTTCACAGGTGATACTCATTTATAGTATGTTCAAACAGTTAAGAGGATAACTACAACCACTCTTATCAATATGGGCCATTCTTAAAACATAGTGTTGGCTGGAAAAAAACAAACTATATGAAACTATTTTCATAAAAATAAAAAACATGATACACAAAGCATCACACAGGAAGCTCCCTGGCAATGGAAATAGTCTATTTCTTAAACTGGAGAATGGCCTTATAGAAGTTGCTTTTGTTTCATAAATGTTTTATATATTATGTGATGTGTAAATGAAATCACTTTCTCTTTAAGTTTCAATGGGAAAAGGTAAATTATCAGCACAATGAGTTATCCAACCTCTTTTTGAGATAATGTTCTATAGGCAAAACCACAAATATGTGTGTGTGTGTGTTACGAAATACTTTGTAATTAAAACTCAAAAACTAATGAAAAGAGATAATAAACACAAAATTTTAGTTATTATCTTGGGGTCTGGATAATGTGAGACTTTGCATGATATTCGTTTCTGAACCATTTAGGATTTTTACAACTAACAAGTAATACATTTGTGGACTGTGGTTACAGAAAAGTAAAACAAACTGCACAGAAATCAGGCCATTATACTATGCCGGCTATCTCTTTCCAACTTACATAATGTCTCAGAGATATCATAAATTAAAATTACGTTTTGCATGCTCTGTAATACATTCAGAAAGAGTCGAGGATAGAAGGCCCTGGGGATCTGCCAGCTCTAACCTCACCCAAGACACTGGGCTGCGCAGGGACCCGCCCAGGGACACCGAGGGCTGGCTGAGTGAAAAGAGAAGCTCGGCAGTCCCCTGCACGTGGAGACAGTTTCCTCTGTCGCAGTGCCTGAGTCTTCGCGACCCCTCCCCGCGACCTCGGCTTTGGGGTTGGCGCCTTACTTGCAGCTCTCCATGCGGTGGCAGTGGTGCGGCCAAGCAAGCCCACGAGCCCTGAAGCGGTCATGGCGCCGGCTCTCGAAGCGTGTGCGCAGGCGCAACAGAGGGAGGAATACGCCCCACCGAAGGGGCGGGACTTACACCGGGCGCAGCCTGCACGGGGAACCTTGCTGACAGCTAAAGGTTCTCAAGTGGCCTTTCTCACCAAGAATGACCCCAAACTACCCTGAACGCCGTCTTGATTGAAACCCGAAATCAAACTGTAATTGGTGCCTGTTATCCAACCTTCTAACTCCCCTTCCCACAACCTTTCCAGCCTCGGGTAAACACTATTACACATTCCGGTAGACTTTTTTTTTTTTTTTCTTTGAAACAAAACAGGTCTTAGTGTTGTATAATACAATAAGGTGACTATAGTTCACAAAATTGTATGGTGTTTTTGTGAACAACTAGAAGAGAGGAATTTGAAGATTCCAAACACCAAGTAAGAAGATGGAAACGTTGATTACCCTGATTTGATTAGTATATATTGTATACTTGTTTTGAAATATCACACCATATTGCATAGATATAATTATTACATGTTACTAAAATTTACTTTTAAAATTTGAGATGAAATTGTTAACTACCCTGATTTGGACATTATGTACACTGTATACATGAATTGAGCTATCACTGTGTACTTCATAAATTTGTACAATTAAAATAATAATAAAATAAAAACATAACTGAATTTTCCCACATCATTAAATATTTTTGAAAATAAATTTTCAAGGATTTTAAATTTTCATTTATGTGAATTTACTACTTAGACTCTATTCCATGGCTGGGATTTCAGTTTTTTGTTATTAAAGAATTCTGAGATTAAAATTTTTATATATGTAAAAAATTTAAAAAACTTTTTATCATTTTTTTTAATACAGCCAGGCCCGGTGGCACAAACCTGTAATTTCAGCGACTCAGGAGGTTGAGGCAGGAAGATCGCAAGTTCCAGACCAGCCTCAGGAACTTAGCAAGGCCCTAAACAACTTAACCAGACCCTGTCTCATAATAAAAAAATAAAAAGGTCTTAGGATGTGGCTTCCCTGGGCTAAATCCCCAGTACTCTCTATCTCCCCTGAAAAAAGGAAAAAAAATTCATGGCTGAAGTTAGGTGAGGGACTAATTCCATTAATTTCTCTCAGTCTGAGGCAAAAGTTATCTCAGAAGATCCTTTTATAGTATACAGAGATTGAGGACCCTCTTTGCTTCTTTTAACTCATTCTCTCTCTTATTTTAAATCTCTCTGATTTAATGAACTTCTAGCTGATTTGTTCTCATCTGTTTTCCAGATGACCTGAAAGATGACATTTTTTAGTAAGGTGCAGAGCAAGAAACTACATATGGTCTAGCCTACAGTGCAAGGTCTGCCAATTGACAGCAACTGCATTGGTGCTCAGAACATTTTGTGGCAGATGAGATGCTTTATGTTACTTGTAAGACTGTGGGAAGTCTTTGAAGAATCACACACAATAGAAGCCCCTAGAATTCTGGAATTTTGTATTTTTTTCTAAAAAGAATTCCTGGCTTGCTCTTGGGTCTTGATAGTGTCTATGTGACATCAGGTGGCTATATAATCTGATGATTCTTATGAACTGAGTTATCTGGTCCTCCTAGAAAATGAGCTTTTTCACTAAGAGAAAGTGGTATATACAGAAGAGGATCAGAGCCAGAACTTAAGCAATTTGCATTAGTAGGTTGCTCACACTTCTGAAATAACATTTTTTTGGGTGGATGGGTGGGTACTGGGACTTGAACTCGGACATTCAACTGCTCACCCACATCCCCAGCCCTATTTTGTACTTTATTTAGAGACAGGGTTTCACTGAGTTGTTTAAGTCCTCTCTGTTGCTGAGGCTGGCTTTGAACTCATGATCCTCCAGCCTCAGTCTCTGGAGCTGCTGCATGTGCCACTGTGCCCAGCTGAAGTAACATTTTTGATGCTCAATTTATATTTAGTGCTTAATGCTGAGTTCCATGTAACCAGTTGACTGAGAAAAAATATTTCAAAGTTTCATTACAAATGGCTTTGCTCAATAAATGAATCTATCAATGAGATGTTTTTAACATTGAGAGCCCATTACCAGAGGTCCTCAATGGACAGCAGAGGGGGAAAAATGTCCTCCTAAAGAACAAAATTTAGTTTATCTTGTACACTTCTTTTTTTGATATTGGGGATTGAATCCTGGGTTCAGCAACCACTGAGTCACATCCCCAGCCCTGTCTATTTTTTATTTTGAGACTGGGCCTTACTAAGTTGCTGAGGCTAGCCCCAAACTTGACATCCACCTGTTTCAGCCTCCCAAGTTACAGGGATTACAGGCATAGCCACCTGCCTGGCTCTTACACATTTTTTTAAAAAAATAACATTTACTTTTTTTTTTTTTTTCAGTTTTTGTAGATGGACAGAATACCTTTGTTTGTTTTTACTTTCATGTAGTGTCAGGAATTGAACCCAGTGCCTCACACATACTAGGCAAGTGCTCTACCTCTGAGCCACAACCCTGGCTCCTCTTATAAATTTGATCTGAAAGGAGATATGGCTTGAGATAAAGATCTACAAACTTTCATGGGCAGTGGCTGTTTTAGTCAAAAGGTAAGGAACTGGGTATATAAGTGTTTTTCAAATAGTTCTTTGGAATAGGACTCCTCAAAGTGTCTCGAAAGCATGAGAACATTTGGGTCCCACTGAATGCTAAAAAAAAAAAAAAAAAGGCTCCCATTGCAGAAGAGCATTTAATTAGAACAAATGATTATTTTACTCATTGATTTCTAACAAATTACACAAAAATTCAGAGCTTCTGGCTCTACATCTTACATGAGGTTGCAGGCAAGCTGTTAGCTGGAGTTCTACTCTTATATGAAAGCATACTACTGGAGGGTCACCTGCCAAGTTCACTCATGTGTTTATCAAAATGATATAGTTCCTTGTGGATATTAGGACTGGAATCTTCTCTTAGTTCCTTGCTACATGGGCTTCTTCTCCAAATGTCATCTTACAATATGGCAGCTGATTTTCCAAAGAATGAATGGACTGAAGAGCAATAAAAATTCCTCAAAATGGAAGTGACAGTTTTCTTGTAGAGACATTCCACCACTTTTGCTGTACTTTCTCATTTAAAAAGGTAATTACAAAAGAGCTACCTACCGCAATGACCCACTCTGTGGACATCTATTAACTTCTTTCCTCCCCCGCAGCTGTGTTTGCTCAGTGACCCACTAACAAACCTGGCCATGGTGGCTAATGCAGAATCATGTACTTTTATCAGTCTTTCCCATGAGAGAACTGATTAGTTAGCACCACTACTTACCAACTAAAGTGGACAACTTGACCCCCTGATCACGTATAAGGAAGATAGCTTGGGCGACAGGTCTGATTACAATGGAATCCTACTAACATGAATAAAGTAGCCATTTATTCTTATAGGAATAGAAAATTGTGCTGAGTTTGGGCTTCTTTCCCTGACCTACCCATCTTTTATATATGCCATTCCATCTGTGGAATTACTGAATACCTTATACTCTATACTGAATACAGCATCCCATACAACATTGTCTTTTACCAAAAAACTATATTTCATCCTCTAGAAGCTAGTCTTATAGAATGATGTACAGCCCTATTGAAGGTTTAGTTTTGGAATTATATGAGAATACTAATTTTGGGGTGCTGTCCTAAAGGATTTATCATATGCTACAAATAAGTTTAGTTCTTGGTGATATCTCTTCTGTTGACAGAATGAGTCCAAAAAGCAAAGAGGGATCAACACCTCACTCTTATGTCTGAATTACTGACCATATATTTTGCTTTCCATTGTGGGGAGAGGAGATAATTTGCCATGTACCCTGAGTGTCCCAGCATATTATTGCCAAATGAGCCAAATTGCAAAGCTTATTTGTCTCCTAATACTGAGTACTAGTCACCTAAGTAGGCCAAGGTAGTCGTAGCATTATTATCACTTAATTGCCACTCTCCCTGAGGATAATCTGGCTTGCTTGCGGCTTTCTCAAAATCTGCTTGGTCTTTGTTCCTATATTCTTCTCCTGTAATGCAATCCACTATGTGTACAGCTGAACCTGGCTCTCTAAACCACACTGTGGGAACTGTGACTCTAGGAACTGATGCAAATATGCCGACATCTGGCTATTACCTTGCTCTAATAAAGTTGTTTGTCTTTTACCCAGTAGCCTCCTGTTAGCATCCAAGAAACTGTAGCAGTATAAAATCTGAGAACTTTTACTGCTCTTGTCATCCATTTCCATGCTTTCATGTTCTGTTGGTATAGCAGTTTTTATATCTAACGGAATGCTCCCACGGGGGATATGATAACATTTTCTGTAAATTTGAAGTTGGCTGAATTGCACTCTTCCTGAGTTTGAGCAACTGGCTTGCTTTTAGCTTATTCCTCTAGGAAAGGAGGACAGAAAATGTGATTTTGGTGCTAACTGCAGTGACTGGCTCTGATGACCATGGAGAAAAGGGAATAGGGAGGAGTATGACTAGAACTCAGGAGATCTTCTAGAATATCTTCTCACAATATCATATCTTGAAGCATCTTGTTGAATTGCAATTTTTTAAAAAATAGTTTTTTAGTTGTAGACAGACACACAATGTCTTTATTTTTATGTGGTGCTGAGGATCAACCCCAGTGTATCACACATGCAAGGCAAGTGCTTTACCACTGAGCTACAGCCCAAGCCCCTGAATTGCAAAATTTAAGCAGACTATTATAACTACATGTAGGCAAGACCACCCATATCATAGATCCTTGGGTTATTCACTACATAAAGAAATCTGATCAACTGAGGTGCTGTTTGAACTCAATAGGATAGGTGGCAGTAGTGAGAAATCATAACCACCTAGACTCATGACCAGAGAAAACTGTTTACCATATGTGTTTTTTATCAGAGACGTTTGAGACATGAAACATGCTACTACTCATATACTACCCTGAAAATTCTAATTCAGTTGGTATGTAATGGGGCCTCACAATTTCTATCTTTACAAATGTCTTGGGTCAGTCTCACCAAAAAAGCTTTTGTTACAAAGCCCAGATCTAGCTCTATTTTCTTTCTTGGTGGCTTATACATGTTTATGCAACTAATTGCCTTGTTTTCCCCATTTTATACTATTATTGTTTATAAAGGTGATGATTAAAAGTCACAATTCTGTGAGTTGTAAACTATTAAGATCATTATAGAATCAGAGAACCAGAAGGGATAACACTGGGATCCTAGACATAAGGAATAGTAGAATTTTAGGAAAAGCATTTTAAATGTATAAAGGTGGAGAGAATAATGCATAGATGTTGATAAGATAAAAGATGGCTTATCCTTGACTTCTGGTATGCTTTTATAATTGTTGCTCAGTTTTTTTGTGTGTGTTTGGTGAATCCTGTTGGTCTCATT
Source organism: Marmota marmota marmota (assembly GCF_001458135.2). NCBI lineage: Eukaryota > Metazoa > Chordata > Mammalia > Rodentia > Sciuridae > Marmota > Marmota marmota. Next base: position 32,328,848 of record NW_025999982.1, on the reverse strand, counting down.
TTCTACTTTGGAAACAGAAGACCAGATACATTTGTTATCTTTGATGCCTAATAGCCACTGGCACAAAACTTCAACTTGATTAGCTGGACAGTCCCACTAGGCCTTGAATGAGTGATTCAAATTAGGTATTTGAAATCCAGTTTTCAGGGGTATTGCTGCCAAAAGTACACCTAATATCCCAGCTTCTCTTAAAGTTAGAACTTCCCTATGATTTTGGTCATCTAGCTTCTTTTGGCTTCTGTTTTCCAAACCTGGTTCTTGACGTTCCATCAATTCTGTGAGTTACTTGCTATTCTTCCAATAAATTCTTTTTTTTCCTGCTGAAGTTAATATTTTTTGTTGTTGTTTGCAACTTAGAAGCCTTATTGGTATACTTTGATGAAATCTATTCTCTAAGAGACAATCGCCCATGTCAGATAATTATTTTTCCTTCTTTCAGAACCTTACCTCATGTCTTACAATCTGCATTTGGAGGACAGTATGACTTTTCCTGATAAATGAGAAACTAAGCGTTATGTTTTTAAACAATGGTCACTGATATTTTAAAAACTGTATTAAATAACTGTAACCAATCAACCAATAATGATCCTAAGAGTAATTTACCCCTAAGTACTATTTGTATGATTATGAATGAGTCCTTTGATATGCATATAAGTTATTTAAACTTAAAATATGCAAGATGTTTCCATCTGAGGGTCAACATATATGAAGATGATAAATATGTGGCAAAAAATGTGGTAGAAAATAAATATATTTATGTTTTCCAGTTATAATGCCCTTGGTATATTATTGCTTAGTTAACTTATGAAAATTTTGAGTACTTTTAAAAAAGTAAATAATTATTAAAATCAATCAAAATTCTCCTACTTGACATATGAAAAGTTGGCTAACCGAATAAATTTAGTGTATCTAATTATAAAGATGTGCACAGCCATGTATTTCTTCATGATGTGGGTACATTCTGTGTTATTAGGTGATTTCGTTGTATGAATAAGAGTATTTATTACAGGTGATATAGCCTTTTACCACCTCAGCTATATGACATATGCTATTGTTGACTGAAATGTAATGTACCTCACTATTATAGCTCTAATATTCTAAGAATAAGCAAATAATTACAAGTGTTTGAGTTCTTCCTCCAGATAGTCATTTATTTAATAACACCAGAGGCAATAACACGATGCTAAAAATAAACATGCATCGATTACACAATACATACTTACAAAAACCTTCTGTCCATTATAAATGGTGAATGCAAATAGACCATCCATCCACCCTTAGTGCATTATTATTTTCACAAGTAAAACAGGAAAGGAAAATAGTGAATTTAATGCTATTCAGCACCTTTAGTAAAGTCAAAAGACTCAACATCTCCATATATCAAAAAACATTTGCATCTGTATCACCAAACATGTAAAGTTAATTATTTTTCCCATTTTAACATGAATTATTTTATTTACATTACTTTTTAGATCAATAAATTTTAACAATATTTAAAAATTATTTAAATTCATAAAAGTATTTCATAAATTTCAACATTTAATTATTATATACATATGAGGAAGTCCATGAAAAAAGATAAAGAAATGTAATCAGAAAAGTCAAGCAACATTACCAAATTTAGCAAAATTCCAACCAAATCAAGGCTGAGGGCATTCAAACATTCAAAATCTTTATATGCTGCTAACATGAACATGAAAATTTCCAGTAATAAAAATCAACATGAGAAATAATGTTAAAATTACCAGTAGAAAATATATTTTAATAGGCATAACATATGTTTAATAGCAATAGTAATGATTTTATAGAAAACTTTTATAATATTGTCATGTATTAACTACCTGGTTTGACCATATGATAAAGATATAGTACATTTCAGGACTAAAGAAGTTGATTTTGAAAAATATATTTTAGCAGCCATAATTTTATTTCCAGTTTAAACACAGTAAAATGTTAAAAGTAAAATTTATAGTTAACTAAGTAATACCCCAAACTAGAAAATTTAAAATCCCATGCTATTCTAGCAACAATGGACTCTAATATGATGTAGTCTGATGTAAAGACTGTGAAAAGCCAATAATAAACAATCAGACATACATATGGGTTTAAAATTTCAGTGAATTACTCAGGTAGCAAAATATATGAAAAAGTAATAGAAAAGTAAAAAGATAAAATTAAAAAAATATTGCACAGCCACATTACCTAGAAAGAAAAGTTGATGTTTAAAAAGCTCTACACATGGATGATATAAATTATCTTCCATATAAAAAGTTATAAATATTTCTTAGAACTTATCAGCATCTACATTTAACTATAATACATTATTTGAATCATTGTTGAATGAGGTAACTGTAAAGTCTCTAACAATGTTTTTATCCTACTGAAAATATTTTAGGGCAGCAACAAGAAAGAATTTCTCTAAAAATATTTCTGAATCAAGAACAGCTATATGTGCAGCTCTCCCAATAAGTGAATCAGCTGTATTGGGCAATGCATTGATGACATTATATCGAACCAAATTACAATCTTTGCTTTGTAGAACTGGATGAAGCAAGTTGTGGATCATTTCTGAATAGATCTGCCCTATGGAACAAATAGAATAAAGGAAAATGTCACATGAGCAATTAAAAACAATTCTATGACAACTTTTACAGAATTTATAAGATTTAGATACATTACTTTCATGGAAAGCAGATAAATATTTTTTAAAAGGTTTTATTTTCTTTAACCATCATTTTGAAGAATATTTTACAGAAAATGCAAGTAATCCCATTATTTATCCAGCCACATAAAAATAACAAATTTATTATACATTATGTTTGCCAATTTGATATTTTTAACTCAAAGGAATGAATATAACAAAGCAAATAGTTTCTTCAACATTAAGACACATATAACTCATTAAACCATTATGAAAATAAGCTGGTCATGATAAAATGTTTTTGTAAGGCAAAATAAAAAACTTTATTCCATAGCAAGTATTTAAAAAATGTCTCTATGGCATTTAACAATTCTAAATTATTTTGAGAAAGAACAGCAATTTTCTACAGCTAGGACAATATGAGCTTTGCTCCTGCTGGGTGTGATAGTACACAAATGCAATCCCAGCAGCATGGGAGGCTGAGTCAGCAGAATTGCAAGCAGTGGAGTCCAAGGGCAGCAACTTAGTGAGGCACTAATTCAGGGAACTCAAAGTGGGCTGGGGAAGTGGCTTAGTGTTACATACCCCTGGGTTCAATCCTTGGTACCAAAAGGGGGGGGGGGGAGGGAATCAAAGCTGTGCTTCTCTCTCTTTTTGGCTAATTCTTAAAATGGATTTATTAAGGTCATGCTAAGCAAGAAAGATAAAGATTAGATATACAAATACATAAATGTACCAATCGCCTCATAAGGGACAAAACATTATTTATTATGCTTATGCACTACACATCACTAATAGGTGAATGCTAACATTTCCTTAGAACCTCTAAATTTTAGAAGTAGATACTACATTTCAGAAGAAAGGTATGAGAAAATCCTAAGGAATGACAAGGAAGATTATATAGAAGTATAGTCAGAGAAAGAGGGGAGAGGTGTTTAAAAGAAAGATTAATATCACACAAATTCATTAAAAAAAACTTTTTACTTCCACTTTTTTTTTTAGCTTTCACAGAGTCAAGTTGGAATTGTGGTACCATGCCATTTTAAAAGTATTTACATAGGAAGAATTCCAAACATGTCTTCAATAGATTCTTCCCCAATGCAGCAGAATCTCACTGTTAAAGCAAAGGACATTTATCTAGTTTCATCTACCCATCTAAAGGTTAAATCTCTTCTGAGTTTTTCTTTAAGTGGATTCTAGCCTTTGCTAGAAAAGAAAGTTAAAAAATAAAAGGTTATTCTATGTTGCAAGTGTACAATATTTGTTAAATGAATGGAGTATCTACTATGTGCTAGGCATCTTGCTGGGCACTGCCTCATCACAAATGTACATTAAGAGTCCCTGCCCTGCAGGAGTAGTTGTTGCCTGTCACAATGTGGAAATGGCAAAAGATCAAGACTTTGCAGTCAGCCACATTCCAAAAAAGAAACTGAGAATACTGGGAGGTAGCTGAGACCTGGTAGGTAGGAGATAGGATGTTGCTCTAAACAGTGACTTTAGATAAGTCACTTGGCATCTCTAAGCCTCACAATTATACAACAAACAGGATCTTGTCTTCTTTTAGTTCCCAATAGTTATGATTTAAATTTCTTTGTTATTTGCAAACAGCAAAAGAACACAACACACACACACACACACACACACACACACACCACTATCAGTAAAAATGAGATACAGAAAAACATGTAGCTTAACCATTACACAATAATCAATCTTAATAATGAAGAGGAAAACAAAGTATGGATTATTTTTGAGATAGCAAAATGGAGAAGAATTTACACATGTGAAGAAAAGAAGTAAATTAAGAAAAATGGAGGAAGAATACCTATTAATAGCAGTAGATGGAAAATGAAGCAAAAGGAAAGAGAAGGGTAAGAGAAAGTGATTATCTGAAAAATGTGGGGAAAAAGTTCATTCATAGATAAAACTTGTGAAATACTTCAAATTAACTTAATTACCTGATTGTTTGTCCTTTAAAGCCGTTTTACACATTTCAATGCGGGCAGAATGATAAGGAACATAGCGATCTTGTAAAGATCCCACCAACACAACATTTTTGAAATAATGAAGCCCTAGGAATAGAAAACAATTACAATGCAATAATTCAACTAGATTTAAAAGAACTTTTTAGTACCATATTAAGTAACCAAAAATAAATTTCTTTTCTCAGTATACTAAGTTCATAACTTTTTTTATACCTTACGGATCTTTTCTTCAAATTTCCATATTTTTCTCTACAGAAAGCAAACTTCATTATATATAGTCTTTGTGTGATAGTAGAAGTGTGTGTTTGCACTGAGAGCAAGGACTGTAATGAGGTGGTAGGGGAGAAATTAATACATGAAGACTAAAGTTCTATAGGAAGTATATTATGACATTCTTGTCTTCTAGAGGATATTCTTTAATATTTAGAGATATTTCCAAAGAAACAAAATTACATTCTTCCATAAAAACAAACACCCTATTTAAGATCATTTAAAGCTGACTATTTCATCCCATATTTATTCATGTCTATTAGTGTCTATTATTATTCATATTGTTATTTGACTATATCAGGAGAACATATGCTTTGATTTTTCACTGATACCAATAATGGGTGTCATGATTCATCCACAGACTTTTGTTAGATCCCTCTTCTTTTTCTTTTCTTTCTTTCTTCTTTCTTTTTTTTTTTTTAAAGTAAACTAGGTGAATTTAGAGCTTAGGACCTTGGGTTACTTTGCTGGTCAATTCATTAGATACTAAAACCATATTCTTGACCTCTTTAGTACCAGGAATATTTTCCTTTTGCTATTTAGCTTGGACTGGTAAATAAAATTTTATGTGACTATTAAGTAATGGCAATTCATTAGAATTGGGCTGTGTATGAAATTTTATTCTGGAATGTTCTAGAGTAAAACTTTGGTACTTTATGCCCACTGAAATTTAGACTCTTAGACATTGGCCAATTGTGGAAACTACTATGGATTCTGAATATAGGAGGCCTATGTAGAAGTGCTCGCAAGGATCCTAAGTGCGATAAACTGTGGACCCACACAAAGAGGCAGGTGAGCAAGTGAGACTGTATTAAACTATCTATCTATGCCCCAAATAAGGCCATCCTCCCTTTTTCTTAATGAGATGATAATACTTTTTTTTGTGTGTATGACAATTTGAAAAAAATCTATTCAAGAGATGTAAGTGAAATCATCAAATATCTGTAAAGGAATTAATTACATGTATTTAAGAAAAAAACGATATTTTTCCTTTTCATTGTCACATTTTATGAAACAAACTTTTGTCAATGTTTAGAAATCCATGCCTTTATCAGCACTGGTGCCACTTGTCTTAGTAGCATCCACATATCTTCCAACTGATAGATATTACACCTTAGATAATCCAAGTCTCTCCACGTTGTAGAAGTTTTTTGCATAGCTTCAAAAAACCTAATTTCCAGATCTCAACCTGCACATAAACTCTTATCTAAAAATGACTTGTTCTTCTCCTACTTTATTAAACAAAAGTATTTTTTCAGCCAACTTCAGTTTTATTAAGGTATATGACCCCAGGGAATAAAAGTTTCTGGGGAACCAAGCAAAGTATGAAGTCTTAACTTCTTTCTGATCAAAATTAAGTTTGATTTGTCTGACTTACAATAAAAAATGGCTTTGCCAGTTGGCCCTTACTCTACACATTTTCCATAAACTGAGAGTTAAATCTGTAACTCTAATGAGCTCGGCTGTGGCTTTACATTTTTATGAAAATAGTTAAAGTATACATATACACACACACTAGAAAATATATTCTTTACAACTACTGAAATGAATAGAAAAAATTTTGAGCATCACCTGATGAGTATAAGGGGTTACATATTTTTCAAAATTCTTTTAAGGGGGAAATATGCCAAAAAATGTGAAAACTGCTGTCAATAGTTCATTATCTTCACTTGTATCCAAGCTCTTTTAGGCACTGTACTTTCTGAATGTGAGAATAACACCATTACTGAAATTTTATCCCAAGTTGCATGAAAGCAGTTATATACCACTTGCACCACTGACTTTTTTCATTTGTTTAAAAAGTATACCATGACATTCTCCACAAAGGGATATGCCACAATATCAGGAATGCCAGTCACATCATAATCCACAGGGATAACACTACTTGGAGCAGTATACCATATACATTGTAGCAGCCTTGTTCACCAGTGTGCATTTTGCACTTTTTTAAATGACTACCTATCCCAACCACTGTCATTTTCTATTCCCTCTTTACTCCTAAGTAGTTTATGGTTTTGCCTTCTATTTCAGTGAGAATATACTAGAACCAAAAGAGAAATTCCATATACTTCCCTCTATAGCACGTAATAACCTGTCATACCTGTATCTTCATGTTCCACTTTTCCTCTTGTTTCTACCAACAAACTGTCTATTCTTCCATCTAAAGCTAGCCCTTTAATACATATACTTGATCTCAATCTCTCTTGACTAAAGACATGACTCTAGCAGCTGTACCTTTCTTCTTTTGCATCATTTTCTCTTTTCTACGGATCATCACATCAATATATATCTCCCATCTTAAAAAAAGTATCAATTAATGAATCTGTCCTTGGACCTTGTACTCCTCTGCAATTACTAATCCAATACCTAGCACTGCTCTATAGCAAGATTCTTCAGGAATTCTGTCTGCCTTCTCTTCTTTTTCTCCTATTCTTTACTTAACTTACTCAAAGAATTCTTATATTGTGTAGAAATTGCTCTTTCAAACTCATCAATTACCTAGACATGGCTAAAAATCTAAAACTTAATTCTTAAGTCTCATCTTATTTGACCAAATCTTAATTGTCAGTAGCCTAAATCTGCATTCAAAAAAATAGTGGTTTTCAGGTCAATATGTGTGTCTCAAACAAGTCAAAATAAAGTGAGAGATCATTTTGTATCAGGGATTTTTAAAGCAATTTGAATATGATAGCTCTTTTTTTCTTAGGGATAGTTTGGGTGTGGGGAACCTTACCTTGCTTTTAGGCATATATGATACTTCTCCTTTACGGAACGCACTTACCTAATTTTAATTATCTAATTATCATTTTTATATCTGACTCTGAATTTCAGGTCTGCATCTCTTGCCAAATAATTTGTCATGAAACTTTGTGTCACTCTTTATTTAAAAATATTTTTAATTGTAGATGGACACAATACCTTTATTATTGTATTTATTTTTATGTGGTGTAAGGACTGAACTCAGTGCCTAACATGGGTGAGGCAAGCACTTTACCAGCCCCGAATTCACTATTCTAAATACCAAATTCTACTTCTAAACTTTTGCTTGTTATCTTGACTTCTTTATTTTTATGTCTATCATCATTCTAGTAAAATACATAATATTGATCATCTTTAATTTCTAATTCCTCTCCATCTAATAAGTCATCAATTTTGCTGGCTCCATCTATATGATGTCTTTTTCTTTCCACCTTCACTGCCAGGTTGAAAGAGTATTCCTGAACTTATGATGAGAAATAAACTACGCATTTGCTTGCATGACTAAGAAAAGGGGGGGGGGGGCATTTCTTTGACTAGAATAGCCTAGCTAAATCTACATATATATTTCACTTGGCTTTTTTTTTTTTTTTTGTATCTGGGTTTGACCCCAGGGTTGCTCAACCACCGAGACACATCCCTTGCCCTTTTTTATTTTGAAACAGGGTCTTGCTAACTTGCTCAGGGCCTCATTATGTTGCTGAAGCTTGCTCTGAACTTTCAATCCTTCTGCCTCAGCCTCCTAAGCCTCTGGAATTGTAGGCTTCTGCCAATACACCCCAGCCCTGGCTTCGGTTTGTATAAATTGTAATCATTTCTGTAGGTTTAGTAGACAAACAATCAAGCTGCTGCTTCTGAGTCTGATCAGATTACATAAAATTAAATTTTTCTTTTAAAACCTTTGCTTATTTTTAATGTGGGCTTGACTGCTAGTAACAAGATTGCTTTCTCCTCCTACCAAAATTACTCTCATTCTCACTACTACTAATTTTTCTCCTGAAATTTTTATTTTATTTTATACACTACTTTTAGATTAAGTTTTAATTTTTGGATGTAGAATTTAACTGATTTCAATACAATATTTTAGAAAATTCCACATCTATGATAAAATTTAAACCACAATTTAAAAAAGTGACTACATATTTGTCAGTTAAAAGTATCAGATTAAGCTTTTAAACTATAAAGAATATACCTTTCTTCAAAAGTGATCACTATTGTTGCCCTAATATTTACAGGATAAAGTCCATTCAATTTACCTAAGTACTCTCTAACTTCAAAATCTGGCTTTAAATTTCAGTGGTAATTAGGAGCTTACAAGAGATGGTTCTAGTTCAGGGGAAAGACTGGGGATCAGAAGATTTATTAGTTTAGGCTTACAATGTTCTACTTTGAGAATATTATTTTATTTCAGCTCATTATGGAAACTAATGTTACTGAATATAAACAAATCAGCAGGTTCAAGAACTTTCTATGGTATGCAGTAATGGTGGGTAGATCCACAAACTGAAATCCTCAGCATTCTCATATAACTGGGCAGGGCTAAATTAGACCCCAGATGAGACCCCCCTGTTGGGAGCAATCTGTAACCCTTGGTTGGTGTATTGGCTTTCCTCACAATGGTTTCCCCCATTGTACTTTAAAATATAATAATTTGCTATGAATGCCCTGATATGAAAAAAGATGATTAAGATTAGGTTAAACTATAGTGTTCTGTATTTAAGGAAGTTATGTAAAATGTTATCAGTTTCTCTCCAAATAATTAAAAACAAAAATATATTTGTGCTTGGTGTCTGACACTCTAGTAGGCTCTCAAATATATGGTGACTAACCAATCAATGGGTTAGACTTTCAACGTTATTTACGAGGTCCTGAAGCCTTAGTTTCTAAAGGGTCATGAATAGATGACACATAACTGGTCCTCTCCTATTCCCCTTATTTTTATTTAAAATTTTTTTTTTTTAGTTGTAGTTGGACACAATATCTTTATTTATTTTTATGTGTGTTGAGGATTGAACCCATTGCCTTACACATGTGAGGCGGGAGCTCTACCAATGAGCTATAGCCCCAGCCCCTGCTTCTTATTTTTAGAATTCAAGTCATTTCATTGGGTAGTTTTCTCTACTTTAAAAAGTGTCCCCCTTTACTACTTTCTCTTGCCCGTCCCTATTAGACAGCTACCAGTTGTGTATATCATTCTAAACTCCTTTCTACATGTACACAAGATTTTTTTGACTGACTGTAGACTAGGGATCAAACTCAGGGTCTTATGTATGCTATACAAGCATTCTGAGCCACACTCCCAGCCAAGTTTATTTTTAATTTTTAAGGTATAAGTGGGTTTATAGTATATATACATCCACTATTTTGTGTCTTGATTTTTTTCACTTAATCTTTAAGAACAGCTTTTCATGTTCATACAAACATAGGTACCTCTCTCTCTTTTAATGATTATTTTGGTATCTCCATGATTAAATTTCTATATCTCTTACTGATCTACTAATGGACATATAGGTCTCTCTCTCTCTCTCTCTCTCTCACACACACACACACACACACACCAATGAACAGCCTTTATCTACTTGTATGGGACTTTTTAAAAATGTATTTTTAGTTGTCAATGGACCTTTATTTTATTTATTGATATGTGGTGCTGAGAATCAAACCCAGTGCCTCACACATGCTAGGCAAGTGCTCTACCACTGAGCCATAACCCCAGCCCTTGTATGGGATTTTTGTAGGAAAAGTTCCTAAAGGGGAATAGCTGAGTCCATACTTAAAATTCTGATAAATGTACTCCCCACCAAAGCCATATAATTTTCCCTTGCAGCATTAGCATATAAAGGTGCCTATTTCTTCACATACTCATTAGTACTGGATATCATCTTTCAAATCTTCACCAATAGGCAAAAATAATTATTATTCAAATGTACATTTTCCTCATTATTTAAAGTTAAAATAAACCTTTTGTTTATTGACTTTTTTTTTTTTTTTAGTGCTTGCCTCTTTTGCCATTTTTTTCTGTTGAGTTATTATGATACGTAGTAGGAACAGTAGTATACATTTAGGCATAAACATCATCATGTCACCCTCAAATATATACTATATGAATTAATTATCCATTTGCCAGATTACATGATCATTATAACTTCTTTATAAATACCCCACTGATCAAATTTTATTTCTTTAGCTTACTCCATAGAAATAATAGTCATGATATTTTTCCAAATAAAATTATATTAAATATAATTTGTTTAAAAATAGCTCTTTGCAGGAATATGATATGCTTCTTCAGAGAAACAATACTCAGTCTGGGAATTAATGCTGAAGACTGAGCGCCTAGAGGGCGAAGCCTGTGTCTTTGGGCCACTGGTCTAGGTGGCTCAGTGGAAGGATACAAATCAATAACAATGAGATCAGAGGATTTCTAAGATACCTTTTCACTCTCAGATTTCACAATGATAAAATATATAAAAAATTCAGATACTGACATAAATACACTGTTGCCATAGTTGTAAATGTGACTTCAAAGACAATACTGTACCTTAAAAATTTTAAACTCAGTATCAATTATAACAGTTTTTCAACAAAAATGTATTAATATTGTGCTTTTGCATAGAAAGATTTTTTTTTTTTTTTTAATATTAGACAAGACAAGGACCACATTAGTTAAATACACTATGGCCCTTTTTGATTCTTTTGGTTTTAATTTCTTATCTGGCAGTTGGGTAAAGTAGAGCAGAAACTCATAGTGAACCATGGCAGTCCCCAGAGTTGCAATACTGGTAGGTTTTATGGAAGTATTTCATCTTAGTTGAAACCCAGCTAGTAAACATAGGAACCATATATTCTAAGTTCTCTTCTATGCCTCTACCTTGATTCCTGGTCAACTGGCCTGTGGATTAGTACTTCACTCAGCCCCTGAAGTGAAGTGGCTAGTTGTTTGTTGAAAAGTCACCTTTAACTTGGAAGATTGTGACAAGATTTCCCTAACTATAGAATGAGATAATTTAACTAGAAAACTTTCTAAGTATTCTGTTACTTTTCAAAATTGCAAAAGAGGTTAAAGTAAATCTTCTGTATTTCCCGGGACTATATTAAAACACAATTCATGTAAAAACACCTTAATGGCAACTTTCATCTTCATTCTTTTTTTAAAAAAATTTTTTGTAGTTGCCTTTATTTTGTTTATTTTTATGTGGTGCTAAGGATTGAACCCAGCACCTCACACATGCTAGGCAAGTGCTCTGCCACTGAGCTTCAGCCCAACCCCCTCATCTTCATTCTTAGCTTTCCTTCCTGATAACTTTGGCCACTCTTCTAATAAGTTTTAAAGCAACTGATATTGAGTCATTTTATGTTTATTACTCTCTAGAATTGGCTAAAGAAGTGGTTCTAAACTTGTGCTTTTGCACCCCAAGGAACATTCAGCAGTGTCTAATGACAGTTTTGGTTGTCACAACTGAGGGAAAAAGGTGTATTCTGTTGACATATAGAGAGTACAGGCTGCTAAACATTCTTACAATGCACGTGATAATCCTTGATAACAAAGAACTATCCAGCCCAGAATGGTAATAGTGATAAGGCTCAGTAAACCTTTTTTTTAAATGGATATATTCTAAACAATATTAAATATTTCTTATTTTTACTCATTTATTTTAAATACACTTCTAAAAATTTGTTTTCCAAAACAATGTTAGCTGTTGCTGATTCTTTCATGCATTTTCAAAAACAAAATGTTTTTTATAAATTAAAAAAATGATGATTATTATTAAACAACTTTAACATTCTGGAAAAAATTATCTTGTGCCATAGTAGCGCGGCAGGAGAATTCCTTAATTGCTGTACTTTACTTGTCAGAATTCAACAGCTGGTAAGGAGATTCTAAATAGAATCCTTTAGGAAGATCTTAAAATAAGGATATTTTTGCTTTTGAAATTTTAACAATAAATACATTCTTATTTAGCTATTTTTGAGCCCTAATTATGGAATGTTAAAGATTGTCCATGACATCTCTCTGCTCTAATAGGATAATCCTGACTACTTCAATACCAGTGCCACCTAATCCATATATTTTACCTTCATCATCATGCTAGATTTTTTTATCTTCTTCTTTCCCCTGATATTCAATGCTGAAATTCTAATATGCCATATTTATACTGTGTAAATCATGTACATATTTTATCAGCAATTTGTAGAATGTCACTGGGTTTATTTTGGGTCAAATGTTGCTATAAAAATGTAACTAATGCTTATAATTATACTGCCTTAATCAAAAAAGATAATTTCCTTTTAAGAGTACCTTTTCTGTAAACCTGTACCAGATTTGTTGTGTTCATAAAACAAACATGGCAATATCATATGTAATATATGATTTTTATAGAAAAGCATATTTCTCAATGGTTTTAAGTCATACATTTTTTAGGCTTTTAAATTGCTTTCTTCATTTAAAAATAATGAACATCTTTCAATAAAGAAAAGGTATTAACTACTGATACTCTGCAGAAGAAAAGATTGTTTCAAAAGCAAGACCCACAGGAAAGACTTTCTTTAAATAAAAAAGAGAACAAGATAAAACCTGATTTTTTTTTTAAAGAGAGAGAGAGAGAGAGAGAGAGAGAGAGAGAATTTTAATATTTATTTTTTAGTTATTGGCAGACACAACATTTTTGTTTTTGTATGTGGTGCTAAGGATCGAACCCGGGCTGCACGCATTCCAGGCAAGCGTGCTACCGCTTGAACCACATCCCCAGCCCCTGAATTTTTTTTATTTAGAGAATTTTAAGCTTTTCCAAGAGCATAGAAATGGGCTATTCAGAAGAACCTGAAGCAATAAGCAGATTAAGGAATCTGAGACTTGTTAACTTTAGCAGAATAAAATATGAAAGAGAAATGATCATTTTGTTTTAAAACATGAAAAAAGGTTATTAGTAAATTAGTTAAGTGTTCTCTTCCTTTGCTCTGTTTTCCTGATTTATGTTTTTGATGTCAATCTATAATTTCTATTTTATAGCTGCTCTTCAGGTATAGCAAATTTCTAGAAATTAACTACTCATTTCTAACAACATACTAGATAACAACAACAATAACAACAAAAAGAAAGTTCAAAAGACTTGCTTTGACCCTTCTAATAATATTATAATTTATAAGTTAATAAATAGTTGTTGATATTTAAAATTGCAATTAGGAGCAGCATCTAAAGTTCTTGAAGGTACACATCACTAGCTTATCAAACAAGACAGTTTACTAGCTTTATGACCTCAGGTAAGTCACTCAATCTTTGCAAAATGGGAATGAAAATATTCCTACCTCAGAGGTAATATTTATAATTTACTTAATTGGTGACTAGAACAGATAAGTGCTACATGTGTGTTAGATATTAGTTTTCATACACACACACACACACACACACACTTTTTTTTTTTTTTTAAAGATGGGGTCTCACTTTGGGCTCAAATAATCCTCCTGCCTAAGCCTCATAATAGCTCAGAATACAGATGCCTGCCATCACTTCTGGTTCAATTTTAACTACATTATAGTATTTAACTAATTTATTAGTTATGACTGTTAGATCATAGAATTCTTTAATATGATTTTCCAATGGGGATAATAATTCACTTTACGTATACACTAATATTTGAGTGCAAGAAGAACTCTTAAAACATAAAAAATAATTTTAATAAGTTATTTCAAAATTTTCGTAGCCAGTAATATTTAGATAAACCTACTTTTCAGAGTTTTCAGAGTTTCTGCTAAAAAATTTCCTATAATATATACTGTTAATGTGAAAGACAATTTTCATGACCCAAAGCACTAGTATTATTTAATTCCAGCATCTCTTTATTTAGAGCTGTTTTTACTATCTAACATTTAAGATTCATATTCTACAGAGTACTAATCACTTCACATGCATTATCTTATTTCAGCTTTTAATAATCTTGTGAGGTGGTACTTTTAGTTCCATTTACCAATGGGAAAACAGAACTTTATTTAGATTAAGTAACCCATCAATATTTGAGCTATAACTAATACCTATGTGTGAAGTCCAACTTTGCCTCTTAACCAGTCTCAGGTAGAGAAGTAAATCTTATCTATATTATAAGGCAAGTACAAATTAAAAACTTAAACCAATCCTTAAGAAATAATTCAAGTACAAATAAAATACTGGCATATCACATACAAAAACATATTAAGAAGATAGTGCACCATGATCAAGTGGGGTTCACTCCAGGGATGCAAGGCTGGTTCGACATACAAAAATCAATAAACATAATTAATTACATCAATAGACTTAACTACAAGAATCATATAATCATCTTAATAGATGCAAGAAAAAGCATTTGACAAAATTCAGCACCCATTCATGTTCAAAACACTAGAAAAACTAGGGACATTAGGAATATACCTCAACATTGTAAAAGCTGTATATACTAAACCCAAGGCCAGCATCATTCTAAATGGAGAAAAATTGAAAGTATTTCCTCGTTTACCACTTCTATTCAACATAATCCTGGAAATCCTAGGAAGAGCAATTAGACAGAAGAAAGAAATTCAGGGATACAAATGGAAGGGAAGAACTCAAACTATCCTTATTTGCTGATGACATGATTCTATATTTAGAAGACCCCAAAACTCCACCAGAACTCATAAATGAATTCAGGAAAGTAGCAGGATATAAAATTAACACCCACAAATCAGTTGCATTCCTATACGTCCATGATAAATCAACAGAAAGAGAAATTAGGAAAGCTATCCCATTTACAATGGCTTAAAAAAAAAAGAAAAAAGAAATTGGGAATCAATCTAACAAAAGAGATGAAAAACTTCTACAATGAAAATTATAGAACACTAAAGAAAGAAACTGAAGACCTTAGAAGATAAAAAGATCTCCCAAGTTCTTGGATAGGCACAATTAATATTGTCAAAATGGCCATCCTACCAAAAGTGCTACACAGATTTAATGCAATTCCTATTAAAATTCCAATAATCTTCATACAAATAGAAGAAGCAGTGATGATAATACTACAAAAAACAGAGATAATATAAACAATCTCAGAATGTTAGAGGCAAATACATCAAAGATGACCTTAAGGTGTTAGAAACCAATAATTTAGAGGATAGAACATCATTTTGAGAAGGACAAAAGAGCTAGGCACAGTGGTGCAAGTCTATAATCCCAGCTACCTGGGAGGCTGAGGCAGGAGGACAGCAAGCTTGAGACCCTTGGCAACTTAGTGAGAATATGTCTCAAAGTAAAATTAAAAATAAATTGTGGGTTGGGGGGCTGGGTAGAAGTCTAACTCAGTGACAGATTATTTGCTAAGCATGTGTAAGGCCCTATAGTGCTTCTGTCGTGCCCTCCTCAAAAAAAGAATAGGTAGCAAAAGAAGACAATATGTTCAGTTTTAGATGTCCAGAGGCAAATGGAATTCATTAATTAGGTTAGTTCCAGAGACATAAGATTTGGGATATAAAAGTATAATGGAGAACTCTGAGAATAGATAAACATTAAGTGAGAAAAGGCATCAAGAAAAACTTTTGACAGCAGGTGGTATTTGAGTTAAATTTTATAAGATGAGGAGTTTTAGGTTAAAAAAGATGGGCAAACATATGAGTGGAAATAGAGGTGGAAAACACATGGGTGAATACAATGAGATACAGTTTAGAACATGCATGAAACGAATAGAACAATGGGTTTACAGGGGAATAAGATACAAAGCAAGCAAGAGAATCAGGAACCATATTATGATGGATGTGATGCCTTTATTCTTTTTTTTTTTTTTAGAGAGAGAGAGAGAGAGAGAGAATTTTTAATATTTATTTTTTAGTTTTCGGCGGACACAACATCTTTGTTTGTATGTGATGCTGAGGATCAAACCCGGGCTGCACACATGCCAGGCGAGCGCGCTACCGCTTGAGCCACATCCCCAGCCTTGCCTTTATTCTTGAAATCTGACTTCATCCTGAATGTTACAAAGCACCAGGAAGGATTTTGAAACAGGACTAATAAATATTCTGATTTAATTTTTAGGAGTTAATTTTATCTAGCGAGGAAATGAGATTAGATAAAAGGGAACATATAAGAGGTAGGTAACCAGTTTAGGGCTAAAGCAATAATCTAAGTAACAGTGATGATGGTTGAACTAAGGTAGAAACAAAGAAAAGGAAGAAAACTACCCATTAGCTACTAAGAAAGCTGAAAGTTTTCAGCTTGACAACACCACAGATGTGTGGGGATGAGTGAGAAAGAGGAATCTAAGGCAAATTCAAAGTGGTAACTTAAGAAGGAATAACTATTAATAGTTCAGTTTCTGACATTTGTTAGAAATGCTTGATAGTCCTGAAGCAGAAAGACAGAAAAATATATGAAAGTTCATAAAAGGGGTTGAGGATTGGGATGGGGAACAACTAGAAGGACAGGAGGGCTAGGACAAGAAAGGTTTTGTTAAAAAAAATATAGATTAACTAAGCTGGCATTGAATTAACAATGCTACAATTTTTAGGATAATTTAAAAGTAACTATACAGTAGAGCTCATAAAAGATAAATATAATTACATGAAAAACAGAAAAACTGCTCTTACCAACTACTTAGTTTCAGTTTTGAGTCTGTTATATCATTATTATGAAATTATAGTAGAATGTAACTTTTTTAATCACCAGGAAAACATGTTGATAATTTATTTGCTAAAGGTTTATTTAGAAAAAATTTTCATGTGCACGTTTTCCAAACTTATTACATACTTACCTGCTTTATTACTAAGCTTATATAAAAAAGTCTGGCGAGGGTCTGCATGATCTCGACAAGTCAGTTGCAAAAGAGAACCTGACTTTTTCCATTTCTGCATAAACCAGAGACCTAGAGAGGTATATAAGAAATATGAGTATAAAGGGAAATATACAGTAACATATGCCAGTGTTATTAATTTGAACTAAGGTAGAAGCATATGTGAATACGTACTCACTTCAAAAATAATACCCCTCAAACTAATATTTTGTTGCTTAATAAAAATATTTGTAAAATATTTCCATTTTCTGATAACAAATATAAACATATACATGTATAGGTTAACTATGGGTTAATGATGGTTAAAGGAGAGTTTCTATCCCATTCAGTAATGAAACAGATAAATAGCATATGAAGAACAAATTTGGAGAAACAGTACCTTTAGATATATTAGATTAAGTTATAAATAGTAGAGGGAGAAAAACTGCAAACACAGCAAAATAGAAACAAATGGCTAAGCACCAAGTTTGTAGTCTATTGATTATTATCGTTAAGTTACAGTAAACAAACTAACTACAAAAGGACATTTTTTGGTACTAGGGATTGAACTCAGGGGCACTCAAGTACTGAGTCACACTCCCAGCGCTATTTTGTATTTTATTTAGAAACAGGGTTATCACTGGCTCTAGAGCCTCTATGTTGCTGAGGCTGGCTTTGAACTCAAGATTCTCCTACCTCAGACTCTAGAGCCGCTGGGATTACAGGCAGGCTACACCACACCCAGCAGAACCAACTTTTAAAAGTGAGCAATTGGTTCATGTTTTCTAATGACAGCTGAATGTAATTTGTTTCATATTTAATTGTACTTCTTTATTATCAATAGCACATATTTAAATGCATCTTCCCTTTATAGAAATTAAATAAAATCTTAATAATTCTGGAACTAATATTATAGATTATGAAATATTCACTTCCATGTTCATTGCTTCTCACAAGGGAATGGAGGAAGAAAAAGGGAAATAACTCTTTAACTGGTTAAATCTAATAGTATTTCTGGGAAAGAGTTTATTGAAAAAAAATTAAAAGTACCACATCCAATTCATGCTACATTCTATTTTGTGTTATTTAAGGATCTCATTTTTCTCACACCCTGTTTTTGAAACTACAAATATACAATTGGCTACAAAATTCAACTACAAATTGAAATTACCAATTTGAATTGGGATACAAGGGAAGCTGGTATGATTTGTCAATAAAAGTTGGAAAAGAAAACAGAAATAAAGATTTGGGGAACTAATGAAAATAGGCAATGAAATCTAGTTTCTTGAAAGAAATCAATTACTAAACAACTATAAACCATTAAAAAAAAATCAACAGGCAAATTAAGCACCAGGTAGTTCACAATGAGAATATTTATACTAGTTAAAAATTAAGGTCTTAATTTTCATTTAATTTCTTTAGAACTTTTGATTAACTTTATATATATATATATATATAT
>NW_025999982.1:32287692-32309955 GCF_001458135.2 Marmota marmota marmota | reverse complement strand
TATATATATATACACACATATATATAATATATTATATAATATATATAATATATATATAATATATAATATATATATAATTTTTTTTTCCAGTACCAAGATTGATCCTGGGGTGCTCTGCTGCTGAGCTACATCCCAGACCTTTTTATTTTTTATTTTGAAACAGGTCTCCCTAAATTATGGAGGGCAGACTCAAACTTGTGATCCTCCTGCCTATGCTCCAAGTGGCTGAGATTATAGTTGTGTACCACTGCTCCTGGCACAATTTATTTTCTTATTCCTTAATTGTTACCAAACCAAAATAAAAATATTAGCATTTTCTATAAATTTTTTGTCATATTAAATATATTTGTTATCTGTTTACCAGTGACAAAATAGCTTATTTATAAGACAAATATTTGCTGAGATATTTAGAGTTTAATGAAAACAAAAAAGACTCTTGTGACTGTTGACAAATGCCATCTCAATAATATTTATTTTCTGAAATTACTTTTATTAAAATATACCATGTATATAACAAAACAGGAAATTAGCTACATCTTTTGTTTCATGAAATTCCAAGTATGTGACAAGTTGGCTGGAAAATACCAGGAAACATTAAATTTGTATTTAAGTTTTTTGCGTATGCCATATTTATTGTATAGTATAATAAAACTTTTTACCTGTATTAACAAGAGCGCTGCTATTATACAGAGTACCAAGGTGAGGTCCAGAAAGAGACAGAAAGGTGTGAAGTTTGTTGAGGTAATATTTAAACCTTGGCCTTGTAAGCACTGAACGGATTATTAAATTGCCCAATGAATGTCCAATAAAGCTTTAAGAGAAAAAAAGACATTTCTTCCACAGTATTAGTTTTAGGAACAAAAACTGAAGCTGATGTACTTTACATATATTATAAGATAGTAAGAATTTGAAAATTTCTAATATGTTTTAAAATTATGGCTTAATACTTTAAATAATGACATTTAAAGGAAAAAAGAATGCAGAAGATTCCTATTGTTATATAACCTAAATGATTATAGAAAAATATTATTTATCAGAAAACTTTTACTTATAGTTTATAACTGTAGAAATACATTTAAGAATGATTAGAGAATAAATTCACCTCTTGAGGCTATAACACATATTATTTACTTCTCATGATTACAAACAAAATAATTCAACTTATTTGTAAAGGACAACTTAGGATAAAGTATAAACTGGTTTATACTTTAAAGTTAGACAGTTTAGGAAAAAAAATAATTACAAAAATTTAACATTTATTTTTGTACATTTATGGGATACAGTGCAATAATTAAAAATGTATAGATGTGTAATGATCAAATCAGGGTAATTAGCATTTCCATCTTCTCAAACATTTATTTCTATGTGCTGGGATCCCTTAGATGCTTCTAGATATTTTATATGATAAATTGGATAGTTTTTTAACATTGGATGGAGTTAGAGAAGATAATGCTAAGTGAAGTTAGCCAATCCCAAATAACCAAACGCCAAATGTTTTCTTTGATATAAGGAGGCTGATTCATAGTGGGATAGGGAGAGGGAGCATAGGAGGAATAGACGAACTCTAGATAGGGCAGAGGGGTTGGAAGGGAAGAGAGAGGGCAGAGGGTTAGCAATGATGGTGGAATGTGAGGGACATCATTATCCAAAGTACATGTATGAAGACACGAATTGGTGTCAACGTACTTTACATACAATCAGAGATATGAAAAATTGTGCTGTATACAATTATAATGCATTCCACTGTCATATATAAATAAAAGGAAAAAAATCTGTGTAACCACTAATCTACTTTCTGTCTCTACAGACTTGCTTGTGGATATTGCATGAAAATGAAATCACATAATATGGACTTTCCTTAAAATCATTTTTTAAATTTCTCTTTAACTGAGTTGTTGTTTTCTACATTTCAGATTAGGATAATACTATTAAAAACTGTTCTGTAATTTATAGACATATAAAAATAAATGGTATAATACAGAAGTTACCTTATTTTTGAGACAGTTAAACTATATATTTGAATATATTGTATTATCTCATCCAAAAGGCGATCAGTCATGCTATCAAAATCAGCAAAGGTATCATTCTAAATAAAAGTAAAACAGACACATTTCACATTAAAATACATATCATCACATAAAAACTAACCAAATATAAAATAATAAATAATATAAATAATAATAACATTTTTATTTTAAGTACTAAAAATACAGTTAAGTCTAATTTTCTTTTTAGCAAAATTAGTGAATGTATTACTCATTATATTAAAATGAGCAAGATTAAGTTTCTAGGGAAAAAATGTTCAGTGTTCTTTGTCTAGCCCATTACTAGTATTAAATATAAGGCTATTTCATATAGTGGCATAATTAACAAATTATTTGTATATAAATATGAAATTCTGGAAATGCTTCATACATGAAAGAAACTCATAAGTCAAATGAAAACCACATATCTCTTTTGGATATCTATTTATGTTAAATTTCATAGAAATCAGAAAAATTATTTTTACTACAGGCACATGGTACCAGGCAAATGTTTATGTAGAAACTGGTACAAAACATGTTTACGTCCTTTGAAAGCACTGCCATTTTGTACCTGGTTTCTCTCAGACATAAGAAAATCAGTTCTTCCCCTAGGTAGTCCAAGTTCAATATAAGTTTTAACCAATCGAAGATCTGCACTGTTACCTAGAAAATAAAAAATGATATTTTAAGGATGAGATAAAGTAAAAGGTACATAGTATAACATCATATATTTTTATAGTTTCTCAAGTCAAATTTATGACCTATACCATTTGTGAAGATACAATAACAGTGTAAGAAATGTTTAATGCATTTTAGCCTTAGATTTAATCTACTGACTTCCTTTAGTGGCACTGGTACAGACTGAGTGAAAGAAGACACACTTAAATACCTAGGATAGTTTATTTTAATAATTATCAACTAAAAAATCTAAAAACATTTTACAATAGATATGATATATGAATATGAAATTATCTTTAAAAATTAGTGGATTTTATTTCTTTGGTTTACTAGCAATATAAATGTCATTATCAATTGTTGAATTTTTATTTTACCCTTCTAATATTTATCTTTTAGATTTTTCATGATTAATGTATTTACAGAGGTAACTGCTTTATTCCTGATTTGTAAAAAAACAAATAGCCAAAGCAATCCTCAGCAAGAAAAGTGAAGCTGGAAGCATCACAATACTAGACCTTAAATTATACTACAGAGCTATAGCAACAAAAACAGCATAGTATTGGCACAAAAGCAGACATGAAGACCAATGGAACAGAACAGAAGACAGAGACAACCTACATAGTTATCTCATACAAGACAAAGGTGCCAAAAACTACACTGGAGAAAAGATCCTCTTCAACAAATGGTGTTGGGAAAATTGGAAATCCATATGTGGCAAAATGAAATTGAACTTCTACCTCTCACACTGCGCAAAACTCAACTCAAAGTGAATTCGACCTAGGAAGTAGACCAGAAATCCCATACCTACTAGAAGAAAATGTAGGCGCAACACTCCAACATGTTGGCTTAGGAACAAACTTCCTTATTAAGACTCTTAAAACACAGGAAGTAAAATAAAAAATCAATGGGAAGGTATCAAATTAAAAGGCTTCTTCACAGCAAAGGAAATAATCAAAACGTGAAGAAAGCCTGCAGAATGGGAGAATATCTTTGTCACATGCATCTCAGACAGGGTGTTCATTTCCAGAATATATAAGAAACTCTAAAACCTAACCACACACAAAAAAACCCAAATAACCCAATCAATAAATGGGCAAAGGAACTAAACAGACATTTCTCAAAAGAATATAAATGGTCAAAAAATATATTTAAAAACGTTCAACACCCCTAGCAACTAGACAAATGCAAATTAAAACTATACTGAGATTTCACTTCACTCCAGTCAGAATGGCCATTATCAAGAATACAAGTAACAATAAATGTTGGAGAGGACATGGGGAAAAAGGTACATGCATACATTGGTGGTGGTATTGGAAATTGGTGCAACCACATTGGAAAACAATATGGAGATTCCTCAAAAAAGTAGGAATGGAACCACCACTTGACTCAGTTATACCACTTCTTGGGATATTTATAAAGGAGTTAAAATCAGCATACTACAGTGATGAATCCCCATCGATGTTTACAGCAGCTCAATTCACAACAGCCAATTCACAAAAGCTATGGAACCAACCTACAACAGATGAATGGATAAAGAAAATGTGTATATATACACACACACTGAGCCTTATAGAAGAATGACTTTATGACATCTGCCAGTAAATGGACAGATCTGGAGACTTGTGCTAAGTGAAATAAGCTAATCCCCACAAACCAAAAGTTGAATGTTTTCTGATATGTGGATGCTAACACACAAAAAGTGGGGGGCAGGGAGAATGGATGTTCAGTGGCTTATCATGCATATCAACAAGATCGGGATTCTAATTAGAATAAGATATACTCCGTGTTTGTATAAATATGTCAAAATGGACTCTACTGTCATGTATAACTAAAAAGAACAATTTTTAAAAATCTAGTTTGTTATTAAAGAATGACATTATAATACAGTAATACCCTTTTGGTCCAGAAACATTTGGCTTTTTCTAAGATGTCCTACATCTAGAAAAAAACTTGCTGAGTAAACAAAGTATCTTTTAGAAAGTCGCAGCATGAAAGCCTGGTATTTAGAAATAACAAATGCCTTAAAATCAACCTTAATTCATAGGTATATTGATTTTTCTAGCCTATAGACGTAACAGCTGATAAAACCAAGAGAGAAGACAGAAAAAAAGAAGAAAAACCCAAAATACTATTTCATGCAAAATTTACTTAAAGAACCAACCTAGATGCCCTTCAGTGGATGAATGGATTAAAGAAATACGGCATATATACACAATGGAATATTACTCAGCGATAAAAGAGAATAAAATCATGGCATTTGCAGGTAAATGGATACAGTTGGACAAGATAATGCTAAGTGAAGTTAGCCAATCAAACAAACAAACAAACAAACAAACAAAAACAAATGGCAAATGTTTTCTTTGATGCAAGGTGACTGACTCATGGGTAGGAAGAAAGAGCATGGGAGGAATAGAGGAACTTTAGAGGGATGGGAGGGAAAGGGAGGGAGCAGGGGTTTAGCAATGATGGTGGAATGTGATGGACATCATTATCCAAAGAACATGTATGAAGACACGAATTGGTGTGAACATACTTTATATACAAACAGAGATATGAAAAGTTGTGTTCTATACGTGTAATAAGAATTGTGATGCATTCTGCTGCCATGTATTTAAAAATTAAAAGCAATTAAAAAAATTTAATATCACACTTAGTAAAAATAGAGCAGATTTATGTTTCAGTATATAGCTAATATTCAATTAATTTTTCATTAATTTTTTTTAGTTCAAAGATTAAATAAAACTAAATGAGATCTATTTAGGAAAGAAAGTGAGTTGCTATTGGTTACATTAATAGATGTCACATACCATCTAAACCATGAACACAGACAATGAGATGTACTCCATCTTCAGAACCATCCTCCTCTTCCATGCTGAAATACGGTACTGAGGATGCCAGCAGAGGAATATCACTGTACATGAACCCAGGGAGTTTAAGTTGTTTTAATTCTTCTTTTGCCTGAAGGAAGCTGAAGTAAAGATACTCTTTATTAAGGATCATACTCTGTTTTTAGAACCAAAAAGGTAATCTAGAATTGCAGAGGAAGAAACTCAGCAATATGTGGTTTTAAAATCATGACAAAAATATATGGGATCACCTAAATAATTTACAAAGCACAGGTCGATTTTTTTTTTTTTTGGTTTGATTTTTGTTGCTGATCAAAGATAATAAACACTTTGAGCCTGAAGTCACTTAAAAATGTTATTTTAATGCCAACTAAGAAGATATTAGAAGCAGTTATGCTGCCTGAAAAATTTAGTAAAGCTGGGGGAGGTACTGGAGAAATGGTAATCTAATGTTTATCATGTAAATAAATCTTTTAACTTCTTTGTTCCATTTTAATCTTATATAAATGGAAGGGAAGAAGCTATTCTATATAACAGTGAGAATAGTAGATAAAATATTCAGTAGATTAGATTACTTGCATTTTTCTCTAAAAATTATCAAAGAGAAGGAGAATTAAAAGGGGTATGTGACTAAATATAATTGGAGGTACATACTCATTTGGAATGACTGACATATTTAACCAACTTGGGGACTGCAAACAAAATTATTACTACTTAACATTGTATGGGGGCTGAGGCTGTAGTTCAGTGGCAGAGTGCTTGCATAATATATATATAAAGGGCATGCTGTCTATATGTAACCACAAATAATTAAAAACCAAACAAAGCAAAAAAGTATATCATTTAGACTGATAACAAAGTATAACTTAAAGAAGTTAATGAAGGGGGGAGGATAGGGGAGGGGAATGGGAAAGACAGTAGAATGAATCAGCTATAACTTTCCTATGTTTATATATGAATACACTACCATTCTAACTCCATATTTAGTATTCAACCACAAGAATGTGAAGTTTCACTGCATGTATGTATGATATGTCAAAATACATTCTACTGTCATTTGTAACTAAAAAGAAAAAAAGAAAAAAGAAAAAGTTTTGTTTTATTAAGGGGGAAAAAAAAGCAGCAGCATTTAATGAACCTTAAACTGGGTGAAAACATAAACACCATCTCTTCTTGATGACTCTGACAAAGAGAGGTACACAGCAGATGGTATATAATCTTTGGCCTCTTAGCTTATATACTACAATTTTTAAATTGGCCATATTCACCTCAGTAGGTTTCACTAGCTTTAGGCGCTTTAGATCTTATTTTGTCCTTATTTCCTATATATTCTCATGAAACCTAGATTTTGTCTGGAAGTTAATGGGGTAATGATGATGAAAGGGTTTTGACTTCTAACATAAAATTACCAGTAGAAAATTTATGTCAAGAACATCTAGCCAAGAAACAGGACAATCACTTGGAAACTACCTTTCTGTAAAACAGTATAACAAGGTTCATTTATCTATTTTAGACAGCTATTCAAAGAAAGACTTTTTGTACTATAGAAACTGGAGACCAAAATGGGCATTCAGCCCTTTAGCACAATTTATGATCTATATCTGTATCTATCTATATGGATATGTGACATTTTATAAATATCACCTAAGTAAATATTATAAGCAGTTATATACTGTCTGAAAAATTTGATACAGAATAGTTGGGAAAGCTACTGGAAAAATAATAATTTAATGTTTATCATGTAAATAAATCTTCTATATATATTTATGATTTTGCTTTAATGTATATACTTATGATCAATGTATATTTAGTAGCACATACTGTTAAGCTCCATTACTTACGCTTGTATTTGAGGTTTTGGTGAATTTTCATACCAGGAAATTGAAGAAGTCAAGTTGTAAGAAATGCTGCTTGGCTGCTTTGTAATGGCATCAAATTTACTTTTAGAAGAAAATTTAACACTACAAGGAGACTCTCGTGGTGCAGATGGGAAGGACAAACAACCAGAAGTACAAACGGTAGGCATATTTATACCATCCCTCAGATAGTCACTGTTTACTTTTTCAGATTTTATAAGTCCTTCTTCTTCTAGTGCATCTCTGCTTGTATAGTGAGCATTTACTGTTCCATCCAAAGCTGAATAATCTTTTTCTTCATAATAACCATTTTGAACCATTTGTTGATCCTGCTCTTCCTCTTCCTCCTCCTCCTCCTCCTCCTCGTTACCCTGTTCCTGTTGAAGATCACTAATTCCTTTTTCACAAATTTCCTTTTGAGGGCTAACTGAATTGCTATAGCTAATAGCACACGTGTCAGAAATATCCGTACTGCTCTGAGAACCAAAATAATTTTCCACAAGCCCTTGCTTTACCATATCAGTACCAGCTGAAAAAGGGTCACTTGTACCCAGATCAGTTTCAACTTCAACTGTAGGAGCTTCTGAATATATTTGTTTGATATTTAATGTATCACTATTTTTTCCTTCCACAGTTCTATTTTCACTAACTTCTGCATTAGTAGAAATGGAGCCTGAAACAACACAAGGAGTGCCTAAACAAATTAGTTTTGAATTTAACATAACTGCTGTTCCTGCTGAGTTATCAGATTTATCAAGACTCTGGGAGCCTTTACCCATAGTGTCCAAGTTAGGTTTGGAGCTGCAACTATTTTTTTCATCACTGGAAGTATCTTTATCTGAAAAAACAAGTTGCAAAGCGTCTTTAGTGCTTGAATTTAAGGAATGTATTGCTATAGTTTCACTATCCAAATGCCCTGAAAATATAACACTCTGCTGTTGCAAAATAATACTTGACTTTTTAGTATCATCATATTTTGGCAAATCAATTGTTCCTAGGTCTAATATACTTTTGCTATCACTTAGATGGCATTCAGGCACAATAGATTTCTTAGAATTTTCATCAGGTGACAACAGTTCATCATCAGAAGGTAGAGAGTTTATAGATGTCAAAGATGACTGTATTTCACTTAAAGCACTTGTACTCTCAGTGCAATGACTTCCTAATGAAAATTTTATGTTACTATCAGTTTTCATCAAAAGCTGAGGAAATAATCTTTCATTATTATAAGGACCTTGCCCTTGCACAGTTTCAAAGACTATGTCAGGGTTTGGATGTGTTGCAAAAGAACTTGGCTCACTTTCAACACCTGAATCTGAAAATCTAGACGAGGCATATGTGGCATTAGTATCTGGTAATTTAATTGTATCTCCACTTACTACAATATGATATTCTTTTGTAGAAGGAGCAGGCATATTATTTCTTAATTTAGCTAATGATTCTCCAATAGGACAACATTTTGCTTCTTGCAAAGTTTCCTTTTCAAGTGTTATTTCTAGAGATTTAGATTTACCATTAGATTCTAAGGACTCAAAGCCGGGTAAAAAATCATCCACAAATATTTCATCGTGTTGAAGCTCAGTCAAAGGTCCTATTTTAACAGTTATTTTTTCTCCACTGAAAGGATCTTTATCACTGGGTTTTACTTCAATTGTTCTAACTCCTGATGATGGGGTTGTTTGATGATCATGGCAATCGTCTGATGAACTTCTGGATGTCAGATTTTGTTCCATGTGTGTAATTTCACTACCATCCTGGGAGATATCAAGTTTACCTGAAATGGACAAATTTGCACAAAGATTTAGGCTGCCAGTGTTCAAAGGATCAAACTGGCCTGGTTGAATATTTTCAATATCTGGAGACTTTTGTTCAGTTCTCTCTGTATTAGCTGGCAAATAGCTAGCTTCCTTTTGACTTGTCTGTCTGATGTAAGTCTTTGGGTCAAAATTATATCCACATATTGTGGTATCCAGACCTTCCTTCTGACTATGTGAAAGATTGCCTTCAAAGCATTTATTGTGATCATTTGATGCTGTACTTTTCAAACATCTGTAGCCTACCAAAACCACAGAATCCTTAGAGTTCTGTTTTATTATTTTTTTTGTGTTTTCTGGTTTCATTGTTTTCATGAGCTTAGCAACCTTAACTTTGGATTTATTTGATTCTTCATTTTTTCCTTTTAGAAATTTTGTTAGCTGCTTTTCACCTTCTGTATACCAAATATTGGAGGAACCAGCAGGTCTGACCTTCAACTCTGGGCTAGAAAGTCCTGCTACAGAGCTTTCTTCAGTCTCATATTTATCCATTCTAGTGGACTCTGATCTCTGAAGATTCTGAATTCCCATCCAGGGTGCATCTAAGTCTTTTATCCAAAGAAAAAAAGATTTAGATTTAAAACAAGTGTGAGAACTCATATGATTAAGACTATTTTTTCTAACTATAACTTTCTAATAGCCTCAAACATAAGTAAAATTGAAAGGGAAAAGTTGTTTCACATTAGGGAATGGTTTTATTTATATTAGGAAGAATATGCTAAAAATTATACACATAGCTTATATTATTTTAGATGATACTTACCTTCAATAACTGAATCTAAATACCTATCTTCAAAGATTATAGGTAATGAATTGAGATCTCCATCTAATTCACTACATTCAATAGGTAGGGGTGGAAGAGAACTGCAGAAGGAAGTATTTTTGATAGCGGTGCACATCTGTAGGTGACTCTGAGCACTGAAAAATATTTCTTAAGTCAGATTGTAATAAAAAAAATTATACCCAACTCCACTTTACAGTCTACCCTATTTTCTTCTCCTATCATTCCTATTCCCTTTCTTCAAGACATACTCTTCTTACGAAAGAGCTTCTTGGATAGACATAAAAACTGGTAAGATAAAAATTCTGGTTTGCTGACAATAAATTATTGACACAAAATTATAGTTTATTGACAAATTAATTTCTATTATATTGTATACTTTCTTAAGTTATTTCAAAATGAGTATCTATGCTTATAGAATAAACTTCCAATCATGTAAGAAAAATGCTTACCAATTATTTGATGATAACAGAGAAAAAACTACACTCCATTGTAGCTCCTTTACTTAACACATATTGACCAATAAAATTAATAGCTATTAAAACAAAGTATTTAACTTTCTTTTTTCTTTTTGGCATTGGGGACTGAACCCAGGGGCGCTTTATCACTGACCTACATTCCCAGCCTTTTTTATTTTTTATTTTGAGACAGGGTTTCACTAGGTTGAGAGTTGCTAAGTTGTTGAGGTTGGCCTCAAACTTGAGATCCAACTGTCTCAGACTCCTATGTTGCTGGGATTATAGGCATGCACAACTGTGCCTGGCAGTATGTAACTTTCTAATACAAAACAGTTAAAGGATCCTTTGTTATGTAAAATTTAAACCAAATCCAAGTAAACAGAACAGTATGAAATGTACTGATTACCCAGTATCAACAATTAACATTTGCCCTTCTTGTTCTATCTATACCTCAACATTCACTACATATCCCTCCATTCCACTATTGTTTAGTTTTTCTTAGGTACTGAAATATATAAATCTAAGCTGTAAGATTGACAAGTGAAATATGATATAGAACATTTCAATCTATTCAGAGTTTCCTCATGTCTTCCCAATTTTCCAGCCCAGATAAACCCCAAGATGACCCACTATTCTACTTTCATTTTAGTTTTGGCTGTTCCAGAACTTCATATATTTAAAATCATACATTATTCATTCTTTTATGTCTGCCTTCTTTTGTTCAGCATAACATCCTCAAAATATTCTCTGAAGCCAAAGAATACCAGACCTAAATATATTCAGTGGGAAAAATGGAAGGCATTTATTCTGCATATTTTAACTGTAAGTCATTACATAACAAAAGGTAGTGCCAGACTACCCAAACTCACAATGATAAATATGAGAGATTTTGACCTGTGAAAATAAAGACAGAATAAGATGGCCAAATGGAAGGCTGAAGCCAGAGTTGCATGGCTATATTTACAGATTACAGTAAATCTGATATAAGGGGAGAGAGGGGCAAGGCAAGTAAATTATGCATCTCTCTGAAGATTTAATAAAGAGTAGATTTCTGAACTTCAAATTCTTCTAGTTTTTTCTATAAATTCTGAGGTAGATATCCATGTGAAAGGAAGCAACATCATTTTAAGTTTGGATTTATGCTACTCACTGAAGTTCCTGGTATGCAATGGCAGCTTCTCTTGGATGTTCAAAACAAAAGAATGCCTCAGAAAATCTGCGAACCTAGAGAATTCCAAAAAGGAGTATTAATAACATGGCACATTTAAAAAGTCAATCTGGCATAGAATTGCAGGGAAAGAAATTGCCTCCATTAGGCCTTGCATAACAACCCGTGAGAATTCTCTCCCTCTTCATTGTTGACAAAGCACTGTATTTTTGTGTTGTATGAAATGAACAGCAGAATCTACAGCGAGATTGGATCTCATCTCTCTTCCTTAAAGGAAGGGATTCTATTTGCCTTATCTGCTACTACACCTCTAGTATCTACAATAGTGCCCAGTACATGGGAAAAACAATGAAAAACCAGCTAGCTATCAGGTGGCTTTCCCCATGCTCTATGCCAGGCTTTCAAATATATGCTAACTATACTGTCTGACTTAGAAGTATTGTGATTTTGGGCATTTAATCTTTGAGTTTCAGATGATTCATTTTCAAATTATACTCAATACTTGTTCTATACATGGGCTTATAAAGAACAAACAAGAATATATATGATAGCACTCTATAATCTGACAAGTGCATATAAATATAATCTATTATAATTTCCATTAGAGCATTCACTACATTTTGCCTTAGAATAACTATATATGCAAATCATACCACCTCCTAAAGTGTAATGTTTGTTAGAACAGGAACAATGTTTTGATGACCCTTGTAGTCTCTAAAACATAGTTTTGCATGTTACAAACGTACTTGGTAAATACATATTGAATCTAGCTGAATATTTCTTCCATTACATTTATATTTTGATCCTTTTATTTTTAATAATGAAAGGAAAAGCTCTGTCAACTACTGGAGATGAAAGAGATATCTTGTTTGGGGTATAGAGGAGAGATAATTAGGTTACATCTTGAAATTATATTACATTGAAGATTCTCTTCTAAAGGGAAATTGATTTAGGATTCTTTGGTTAAATATGTACATGAATTTACTCGTCATCAAGATCAGGCCAAACATGACTTACTAAACCTCTTTCTCTAAGCAGATGAGCCTGACTCTTCAGGACAAGTCAGTAAGGGAGGTTGGGAGAGGCAAGTATCAGACACTGAGGAGGATGCAACCATCTGTGTCTGTACTTTCAAATGCATTCCAGTTGTGTCTTCTTTCTTTCCATCGACAAAGGGGAAGATGAGAAAAACCAAAGCCAAAACCAAAACCATCTGCCTGTCTATCTCGAGATGTTTTCTCTGGGGACTATAAAGTGAGAAGGAATTTATCTTTAAGTTATCTGGATTCCTAGAGTTGTAGCTGGACCTGCAAAATTAGTGAGCTGATTTTCCTTTTCTTTCTATTTTTGGTAATTCCTAAAATAACTATCAATACTTGATAGTATCCTACCCATAAAACTATGCTAAGTATTTTATTTTCATTCTTTGTTTTAAACCATAAAAAATACAAGGGAGGAGGTATTATCTTCATTTAATAAGTGAGAAAATTCAAACCAAAGAGTTTAATCACAAAGAGGCAAGATAATAAGTGATAAACTTGGATTAAAATAAAGATTTGAGCAACTCCAAATCTTATGCTTCAAACCACTTATCTATTCCCTTCTACTTTATACTTCATGTTATCAGAAATCTTTCCTATCCTCTATGCACGCACAAGTTTCTCAATTCTCTCACAATGATTACCACTCTGGGGTGATAATATAATGAATAAGGTTACGAACTGTGCTGTGTGGCCACAACTAAGGTATGACTGTCACCTGATGGCAATACAGCTTAATTTTAGGCAAATGACTTACATTAAAAAAAAAAAAAGTTAAACTTAGGATATTACGAATATATATTACTGCTTTGGTACATGTTTATAAAAATGAATTTTCTGATATATCCTAATTTTAAAAAGAATTCACTTATTTGACAGCATCAATATTTAAAATTTAGCAAAAATCCAGAAGGGGAAAAAAACCCTGAGGACACAGAATGGAATTTATTACTAATGTTTTACAGAGTTAAATTCTCCTTTATCTATGTTCTTCCTAATACATTGCTCGAATTACTAACATATCATTTATTACAGTATAATTATTAGTAACATTTTTATTATAGTACAACTTTATTTGTGTTCATGGAGGTTAGAGTCCAATTTTGAGTGCAGAGTATATATTTCATAGATCATAATATTTAAATTACCTTGAAAAAAGTAGGCATATTGCAGATGTTTACTAAACAAATGTTTTTTAAGTCCTTGTGTTACACTCACAGTAGGAATACCATACAGTCTTTTTATTATATAAAGCTGATTTATGCTTACTATTAAATAGAATTCTAACTAGTTTACATTGATTCTCAATCCACAGCTGTTTTAAAGGAGCACATTAAACTAGGGAAAATGAACAACTGTAGAGGCAGATGAAATTGGACTCCAATGAGGATAAGCCAAATTTCAGTTCCCACTCTTCCTAGCAGAATGATCATATTTAGGGAACAGTCTAACTCTGTTAATGAGTTGGAGAACTTAAAACAGTAACCTCAACCTCAACCTCAATCAGCACTGTTTTTTTAAAAAGTTCCTTAGGTGATTCTAAGGTTAGCCAGGTTTGAAAATGTCTATTTTAAATTTCTACTTAGACCATAATAGAAAAATTGGTATAGAACTTGCCCTGAACACAACTATATAACTGATAAAAATACATAAGGCAACTATTTGTAACACTGACAAATATGTACTAGATATGCAAAGCAGCAGGGAAATATAACTCACAATCAAGAAAATAATGCAATAAGTACATACGATTCCCAAGATAATCCAGATGTTAGAATAATAGGCAAAATCTGCTCTTAAGAAAAAAAAACTAAAAAATAGAATTGCCTAAGAGCAGATTTAGGTTTAACAAAAAAACCTAAATGATCAGCAAGTAACAGTTCTTACAGCCTCTCTTGCCCTCCTACTTCTCCACTTCCCCTATTATTTTATACCTTATATTACTGTTACATTTGTTACAACTGATAAACCAATACTGACTTTAAAAAAACCTTTTTTTTAGCTGTAGATGGACATAATATCTTTATTTGTTCATTTATTTTTTATGTAATGCTGAGGATTCAGCCCAGTGCCTCACATGTGAGCCCCAGTCCCAGCCCCAATACTGACTTTTTATTAACAAAAGTCCATAGTTTACACTAAA
Organism: Marmota marmota marmota; assembly: GCF_001458135.2. Lineage (NCBI taxonomy): Eukaryota > Metazoa > Chordata > Mammalia > Rodentia > Sciuridae > Marmota > Marmota marmota. The sequence goes on along the minus strand of NW_025999982.1, from coordinate 32,295,147 downwards.
GTTCACTATCAAGTATTCATTCTCTGGTCTTTAACATTATATCATAATATTACATCATGCTCATCATAATATTACACAGAATAGTTTCACTGCCCTGAAAATGCCCTGTGCTCCACCTATTTGTCCCTTCCACCATCCCTGTGAGCCTGTGGTAACCACTTATCTTTTTACTGTCTTCTTGGTTTTTCCTTTTCTAGAATGTCATAAAATTAGAATTATATAGCTTAAATTACCTTTCATATCAGCTTCTTTCATTTAGCGATGATTTCAAGGTACCTCCATACCTTCTTTTGTTTTATTTCTTCTACTTAGTTGTACATGACAGCAGAATGCATTTCAATTCATTATACACAAATGGAGGGCAACATTTCAATTCTCTGGTTGTACATGGTATAGAGATGCACCATTTGTGCAATCATACATGTACCTATGGTAATGTCGTTCATCTCATTCCACCATCTTTCCTATCCTCTGGTGGAATTTTTTGGGTCTTTTAGGTACTTAGAATCACAACCTTGGCAAATATTGCTAATTTGTGTTCTTCTTTTCCTATCTGTATCCCTTTAATTTCTTTTGTCTGAATGCTCTAGCTAGAATTTCAAGGACTATATTGAAGTGATGACAGAGAACATCCCTGTCTTGTTCTAGTTTTTAGAGGGAATGCTTCCAATTTTTCTCCATTTAGAATGATGTTGGCCTTGGGCTTGGCATAGAAAGCTTTTACAATGTTGAGGTATGATCCTACCAGTCCTAGTTTTTCTAGTGTTTTGAATATGAAGAGGTGCTGTATTTTATCGGATGCTTTTTCAGCATCTATTGAGATAATTACATGATTCTTGTCTTTAAGTCTATTGGTCTTAAGTTTTCTTTTCCTTGATGTGTCTTTGTCTGGTTTTGGTATTAGGGAGATGCTAGCCTCAGAATAAGTTTGGAATGGTCCACTCCTTTTCTATTTCATGGAATAATTTGAGGAGTTTTGGTATTAGTTCTTCTTGGAAGGTGTTGTAGAACTTGGACGAGAATCCGCTTTTCTTGGTTGGTAGATTTTGATGGTGTATTCTATTTCCTTACTTGAAATTGATCTGTTTAAATTGTTTATATCCTCCTGATTCAGTTTGGGTCGATCATATTTTTAGAAATTTGTTGATGTCATTGAGATTTTTCTCTTTTAGTTTCTAATTATCTTCTGTATTTCAATGGTGTCTATTGTGATATTTCCTTTTTCATGATGAATTTTTATAATTTGAATTTTCTTTTTTCATTTTGTCAAATTTTTTAATTGGTTCTTTTTTTTTTTCAATTTCATTGATTTCAGCTCTGATTTTAATTATTTCCTGTCTTTTACCACTTTTGGTGTTGATTTGTTCTTGTTATTCTAGGGCTTTGAGATGTAATGTTATTTATTTTTTGACTTTTTATTCTTATTAATGAGTGAGCTCAATGCAATGAATTTCCTCTTGGTACTGCCTTCATAGCGTCCCAGAGATTTTGATATTTGTATCGGTGTTGTCACTTACCTCGATTATTTTTATCTACTCCCTGATGTTTTCTGCTATCCATTACTCATTCAATATCATATTGTTTAGTCTCCAGGTGTTGAAGGAGCTTCTATTGTTTATTTTATAATTGACTTCTAGTTTCATTCCATTATAATTTCATAAAATACAGGGTAGTATCTTTTTATTTTTTTGTATTTGCTGTGAGTTGCTTTGAGGCATAATATATGGTCTATTTTAGAGAAGGATTCATGTCCTGCTGAGAAGGTGTATTTGCTCGATGATGGATGAAATACTCAATATATGTCTGTTAAGTCTAAATCATTGATTGTATCATGGATTTCTGTCATTTAGTTTTTGTTTGGAAGATCTATCCAGTGGTGATAGGAGTGTTTAAAGTCACCTAATATTTCTGTGTTGTGATCTATTTGCTTCTTGAAATTGAGAAGGGTTTGTTTGATACATGTATACGCTCCATTGTTTGGGGCATATTTATGATTGTAATGTCTTGTTGATGTATGGTTCCCTTAAGCAATATTAAGTGTTTTTCTTTATCTCTTCTGACTCATTTTGGTTTGAAGTACACTTTATCTGATATTAGTTTGGAAATCCCTGCTTATTTATGTGGCCCATGTGAGTGCTGTTTTTCTCATCCTTTCACCTTCAGTCTGTGGATGTCTTTTCCTATGAGATGAGTCTCTTTCCTATGAGATGAGTCTCTTGAAGGCAGCATATTGTTTGGTATTTTTTTAATCCAATCTGCCAGTCTATGTCTTTTAATTTATGAGTTTATGCCATTAACATTCCAGGTTATTAAGACATGGTTTATATTCCCAATCATTTTGGTTTATTCTCATTTGATTGGATTTTCCTTTAGTGTAGTTCCTCCTTTTTTTATATATTAGTACATACACATGGTATAACAATATAATTTGGCCAATATAATTTTCCCTTTCCCTTCCTTCCTCCATCCCTTTCCTCTACTCTATTGATGTTTTTTTTAAAAAAATTATTTTTGCATTACAATTCTTAATATGCCATTATGCAATAATTTATCATATCTCTGATTATATATAAGGTATGTTGACACCAAATTCACATCTTTATACATGTATTTTGTATAATGATGAGGGTTTCCTTCCTCCTTTTTTAAAAAAAAAAACTTTTTTTTTAGTTGTAGATGGGCACAATATTTTTATTTTTATGTGGTGCTGAGGATCGAAACCAGGGCCTCACACGTGCACGGCAGGTGTCCTACCACTGAGCCCCAGCCCCAGCCCCTAGTTCCTCCCTTTTGATGATTTTCTTTGTTTTCATTTCTTCCTCATGGAATATTTTGCTGAGAATACTCTGTAGTACAGGCTTTCTTATTGTAAATTCTTTTAGTTTGTTGTGAAAGGTTTTTATTTTGTCATCAAATCTGAAACTTAATTTTGCTGGGTATAAGATTCTTGGTTGGCATTCATTTTCTTTCAGAGCTTGGTATATGTTGTTCCAGGGTTTTCCAGCTTTGATGGTCTGGGTTGAAAAATCTGATGATATGCAAATTGGTTTCCCCCTATATGTAATCTAAAACTTTTCTCTTGCAGCTATTAAAATTCTATTCTTATTCTATATGCTAGGCATTTTCATTATAATATGCCTTGGTGTGGATCTGCTGTAATTTTGTACATTTGGTGTCCTGTAAGCCTCTTGTATTTGATTTTCCAATTCATTCTTCATGTTTGGGAAATTTTCTGATATTATTTCATTGAAGAGATTGTGCATTCCTTTGGTTTGTATCTCTGTGCCTTCCTCTATCCCAATAATTCTTATATTTGGTCTTTTCATGTTGTCCCATAATTCTTGGAGGTACTGTTCATGATTTCTTACCAGCTTTACTGTGTGGTCAACTTTATTTTCAAGATTTTATATTTTGTCTTCATTGCCTGAGGTTTTGTCTTCCCAGTGATCTAGTCTGTTTTTGATGCTTTCTATTGAAATTTTTATTTGGTTCATTGTTTCCTTCATTTCAAGGATTTTTTTTTTTAAGAGTATCTCTTTCTTGAAGAAATCTTTTGCTACCTGTATTTCCTCTCTTATCTCTTATAAGAGCAGTCAATTGTTGCCTGTATTTGCTCTATTAATTCATTCTTTGCTTCATAGATCATTTTAATTATGTACATTCTGAACTCCTTCTCTGACATTTCATCTACTGTACTGTCAATGGAATTCATTATCGTATCGGATTGGTTTGTTTCGGGCACTTTCTTCCCTTATTTCTTCATATTGTCCATACATCTTCTTCTCTAGCAGTGTGGATTCAAGAGTCACACTGCTCCTACTTCGAGGTAGGCTGGGGTCACTCTGCTCTTACCCTGCAGCAGGTGGGCTGGCATCAGTCGTCTGCTCCCTCCATGTCTTAATAAATTGCTTATCATTAAAGTACATTCTATTGTATAGATGTACAATGGTTTGTTAAACCAATCACCTACTGAAGGATATCTTCAGTGCTTCCAAGTTTTGACAATTATGAAAAAATAGTTATAAACATCTATGTTCAGGTTTATGTATGAATGTAAGTTTTCAACTCATCTGAGTAAATACCAAGGGTTATGATAGCTGTGTTGTATAGTAAGAGCACATTTAGTTTTGTAAGAAATTGCCAAAATGTCTTCCAAAGTAGTTAACCCATATTGCATTCCTACCAGCAATAAATAAGAGTTCCTTTGTTTCATCAATGTTTTGGATTTTAGAAATTCTTATAGATGTATAGTAGCATTGTTACCAAAAGAGGTCTTAGGAGTTCCTGGAGAGGGGCACCTCTACTGTGGACAAGTGGGGTCTTTGACTTATGTCTTATTATAAAAGAATTTCAGTACGTGCCAGTCAGAGACACAGAGATTTAGTTAGTGTGGTACTCACATAAAGATATGTAACAGGCCAATGGAACAGAAAACAGAAAATAAAGCCAAGAAATATTCCTCACTTATTAGTTAACTGATTTTCAACAAAGATATGAAGACAATTCAATAGACAAGAAAAGTCTTTTCAATAAATAATGCTGCAACAACTAAATGGGGGAAAAATGTATCTTGACCACTACAGTTTATACCACAGTCAAAAATTTATTCAAGATGTTAAACATAAAAGCTGTAATTCTGATATTTCCAGAGGCAAACAGAGGAGAACATTTTCCTGATTTGGGATAGGTAAGTCCTTATAAAAGAAAGGAAACAAAAGCACTAAACATGAAAGAAAAACTAAAAAAAAAAAAAAAGATTCACAGTAATGGTGAAAGCTTAATACTAACTGTATGACTGGAGTGGGGAGGGGGCATGGAGGCAGGAAAGATGGTGGAATGAGATGGACATCTTTACCCTAGGAACATGTATGACTGCACGTATGGTGTGATGCTACATCGTGTACAACCACAGAAATGAAAAGTTGTGCTGCAATTATGTACAATGAATCAAAATACTCTGCTGTCATGTATACCTAATTAGAATAAATTAAATTAATCAAAAAAACCTGTATGACCATTTTGCAAAAAATGAGCGGAGGTTTTTTTTTTTTTTTTTTTAATAAATTTACCTAATGACCAAGCAATTCCACTCCTAGGTACTCAAGCAACATAAATTAAAATATAAGCTTACAAAAAGATTTATTATTGAATGTTTACAGCATCTTCACTCAGAATAATAAAAAAAAATCAAATAATAGGAGATAAAACAAATCAACTCTGGCATACACAATGGAATACTACACTCCACAATGGAAAGTAATGAAACATGGACTAATCTAAATATGAAGTAAAAAATACAAATTCTGTTCATAAAGGTTCTGAAAAGTAACATCAGGGCAGGATTGTTTATGGGATATGGAAATTAACTGAAAACTGATATAAGGTCATTTTCTAAAATAAAGGAAATGTCCTCTATATTGGCTGGTTTTCAGAATATGTCGCCAATGTTAATGCAAGATTGGAGTTTATAAAAAGACTGAGAATATAACTCAGTGGAAGAGGCAAGCAAGGCTATGGTTTTGATCCCTAGCAACACACACACACACACACACACACACAACAGACTTTATAATTAAATTTAGATCTTTCAAATTTACAAAGCTTCTGGGTTAAGTCTTTCTGAGGACTATTAATTTTTTAAATATCAAATATATACTGACATCAGGCATGATAGTGATAGAGATATACATACTAATCAGATTTAGATTTATAAAAGCCTTTTTTCTTCCCCTAGCATTTAATGATTCCAAGAAAACTGGCTTAGTAGAAGTTATAAGCAAAATACTCTCCGCAATTAAATAAAATATTGTTAGAGATTTAAAAATTTAATCATGAAAATAACCGTTGAATACAATTTGTCTTACTTTATAGGATACCTTTAAACAATGAATTTAAAAGTTATTCTCCTGAGTCTTATACATCAAAGGACATTATCAATAGAGTAAAAAGAAAATGTACAGAAGAAAATATTTTCAAGTCATACATGCGTAATGGTCTAATTTTTAGAATATTTATAAAGAACTCCTGAAACTCAATAACTAAGACACAAACAATTAAATATGGGTGAAGGTTGGATGCAGTGATATAAATCTGTAACCCCAGCAGCTCAGGAAGCGGAGGCAGGAGGATCACGAGTTCAAAGCCAGACTCAGCAATTAGAGAGATTCTGTCTCTAAATAAAATATAGGAAAACAAAAATGGGGGGTGCTGAGGGTGTGGCTCACTGGTTGAGTGCCCCTGGGTTCAATCCATCATAACATACCCCCCCCCCAAAAAAAAAAATTATGGACAAAGTACTTCAGTGTACATTTCACCAAAAAGACAAAAAAAATGGTCAATAAACACATGAAAAGGTGTTCAAGGTCATTTGTTAATTATCAGTGAAATGCAAACCAAAACCACATTGTAATACCATGACACACTCACTAGTTTGACAATAATAAAACAAAACAAAAACAAAATACAGAAAATAACAAGTGCTGACAATGATGTAGTGAAATCAGAATCCTTCCACATTGTTGGCAGGAATGAAAAAATAGCCTAACTGTTACGGAAAACAGTTTGGAGACTTCTCAAAGTTAAACAGAGAATTACTATATTACCTACTAATTCCACTCCTAGGTATATAGCCAAAAGAACTGTAAACAGGTATGCAAACAAATGTTTCCTGACAAATTTTCGTAGCATCACTATTCACGTTGGGTAGAAACAATCCAATGTCTATCAATGGGCAAAGAGGTGAAAGAACATTGTATATCCATACAACGAAATTTCACTAAAATAAAAAATGCATTATTGATATATGTAATAACATGGATGAATCTTGAAACATTATGCTAAGTGAAAGAAATCAGACACAAAGGTAACCTTTTATATGAATACATTTATATGAACTATCCATAAGAAGTAAATGAGACTAGTGCTTACAATAGAAGGGAGAAAAGAGAAAATGAGGAGTGACTGCTTAATGGGCATAGGGTTTCCTTTTAGGGTGATGAAATGTATTGGTTATGGTTTGATGACTGTATAATCCTGTGAAATACTAAATGCCACTAAACTGTATATGCTAAAATGATTGATAGGAAGCAAAGAAGGACACATGTAAATTTCTCAAAAAAATCCCCCTCAATTAACCAAAAAATTCGAGTTTAGGAAATAGTTACTATAGACATTAGCTTACATATGACCTATCCTCTTGCCTCTACCACTCTGGTAGTTTTGATTTTCTAGCTATTGGACCATCAGTGTCAATGTTTAGTGTTTCAAAGCATTTTTTATTATTAATTCCAGTGAATATAGTAAAGTCGAACATTCTCTTTAAATTCAGTTGAAAAAATTCTAAATCATATTTTATATCACCAAGGTAATCACTAAAAATCATGTTTGAGACTATATATATATATATACATATATATACATATATATATATATATATATATATATATATATATATAT